>NC_091136.1:1200000-1500000 GCF_041381155.1 Argopecten irradians | reverse complement strand
AAACAATCATTGTCATCATTCTCACAGTTTAGTTTTTTTTCATAGATCGTAACAAACCTGTGAATATACATGAACTATCGAAATATCTTAGACAAGTTTGGAGTTTCATGGTTACCAGATCAAGGTCAAAGGCACTTTTGCTGTTTCTTGGAAACATTTGTCAACATTCCCTTTTTGCTTCATTGCATCAAATATAATGTAAAAACTTGTTTTATTCAGCAGCACAGCAGGTTGCATGTACATGTTTGTTATAAGTTCGATAGTACTGTTTTACTCAAGTGACGCTCAAGATACATGGACCTCTTGGTTTCCTCAATGTACGCCATGTAAAGATACATTTTAGCAATTGTTATTACATGTACATTTGTATTGACCAAAAGGAGTAACTTAGTCTAAAGAATATCTGAGCGCCTCTACGTCTTGTCTATCCTTATAGAATATGTCGAGCAAACTCGATTTTTAAAGGACCTCGGATTTCCTTGAAGTAACAATAACTATATCTTCCTACGCTTTTCCGGCTAATAATAAATTCTGTAATTTTCTATAAGCGAATGCTAGTTATTGCAGAATATTATTTTAAAATTCAACATTAAACCAAACAATATAGATTATTTTGCGGACATGAGAGTTTAACTTCTAAGTGAACAAATGATTTTGCATTCAACGTCCGCCATTTCAAAAACAATAGCTTTGACGTAATCTACAAGCAGGGCGCCATGTACCTAACAATAGCCGTGCCGTAATCTACAAATGGGCCGCAATGTACTTATCAATAGCCGTGACGTTTTCTACAAGTGGGCGGCAATGTACTTCACAATAGCTGTGACGTAATCTACAAGTGGGACATAAGGTACTAAACAATAGCGGTGACGTAATTTACAAGTTGGCTACAATGCACTAAACAATAGCCGTGAAATAATTTACTAGTCGATCGCAGTGTACTAAAATAGCCGTGACGCAATCTACAAGTGGGTTTGCAAGGTACTAAACAGTCGTCGTACATACAAAAATACATTAATATAATGTGATCCTAGGTCAACTCACGACAGAGGCGAATGAATGGCAGTCTGTGAGTCTGAATGAAGCCTAAGGAGATTTTGATGATTTGTATGAATTCTGAAATAAATCACTATTGTAATTAATGCAGAAATAAGACTTAATCGATATCAACTGCTAATATTTACATTCACTTGCAACTTCTACTATATAAACTAACCAAGGCAAAGTAAAGCCTATGATGGCATAACTGACACCCACATCGTGACCATTATGATTACTATAACAATATATCGTTTGTAGATGCATGACATGGTTACGACCACCGTCAAAATAGCTGTTCCTTTTTGTGGATTAAATCGTCGTTGATAAAGAGTTTTCCTATCTAGCTTAAACAATGTTAAAGCAAAGACAACAAAATTAGCGCATTGTGAGATGGTTGTCTGCAAAGCTCTGACATCTATATAGACCATAGATGCCATAGGAAGATAGTTTAATGCTTACGGAAATATTTTAAAGAAAAATCGAATAAATTGAGGAAAAAAACTCTGGTGTGTCATAAACAAACCGACTTTCCGACGTCCGCTACAATCGTACTAAGTTCTTTGGCGACTATTTTAAATGACTGTATGGCTGCCATTTGTAGTTGACTACAACCTAATGGTGACGTAGATTGGCACCCCTGGATGACATATTTACATTTACTTACCACTTTTACTATATCAATTAACCAAGGCAAAGTGAAATCTATGGAATATAACGGACACCCAAAACGAGACCTTTATGACGTCACTAATGTTGAAATGGTAACTTCTGAATCAACTGATCATCGGCAAAATAGCTGTTCCATCTCGTGGATTAAATCGTCGTTGATAAACGGGTTTCCTGATCCAACTTAAGCAATGTTAATGTAGAGACACAATGGGTTAATGATGTAAATATAAGTATTAAACCCTCTTCCAATTCCAGTGCAATACAGATGATTATCTCCTAATGCGCTAGCGCGCATTATGAACTGTCTGTAAAGCTCTGGAATATATATAGACCATAGATTCTATAGGAAGACTATTCAATGCATAAATAGTTGATTGAAATCACTAGATAATGTAAAACTAAGGAGTAAACTATTTGTTAATCAACATTGTCCATATTCTATACTGACCATAAATTTAATAAGAATAACATTTTGTGACTTTAAAATTAATTATCGTTGATTTTACGGTAGCATTATGAATAAATGATTTTATAAAGTCTTTTTACGTGTATCGGTAAAATTTTAATGTATTTCCAAGCGGCGGTTCCGGTAATATCCATACAATATTCATTTCAATAGTCATTTCTACACGTGACGTCATACTAGTGTTCAAATAACTTGTCTCATTACATTACCCATAGTTACGTGTACGCGAAAGTAATATAAATAAATTGTAGTAGATATCTATATGTCTTAAGCTTTAAACACAACCTTACTTTATTATCTTTTTTTTAATTATGCGATAATTATCTATTCATAGACATTTTAATGATGTTGGTGAGATAAATAATTAAACTTATTTATCAAAGCAAAGAAAAGCTCATCAATATCCTCTATTGCAAGCCATGTTTTTTAATTTGTCACTTCTAATTACAGCTGTCAATTTAATAATTTATAAAAAATCATCTGTACAACCCCTGATGACTGCGTCTATGGTTTCCAAAGCACACGGGAGTAGATGAGAGTAGTCCGCTAAACCTGCCTAATATACGCATTTTAAGAAGTATTAGACACACACACACACAAAAAAAAAACAAATAATAAAGGCAGGTTTAGTGGAGTAGGATGGGACCGGCCATAAGCTTCATAGATTTCAGGTTGATATATTTTGTATAGTACATCTGGGATTCCATATGGTATGATGTATATTAAGGTGTCGCTGGGTTCTAATTCGATGTATCTTCCAATTTAGGATAAATATATCCATTTTTTCTTGAATGAAAGACAAAAAAAAAAAAAAAAAAAAAAAAAAAACCTCATGCATTCAATATGAAGAGGGTTTGCTCTATCGAACTCATGTCTCGAAAATTAATTCTCGAGTAAGTCAGTAAATGTAAATCGCAAAGTGACTCATAAACGTTCGATTCGTTGATTGCAACTTGATCTGCCAGTAATGGAACTCCGTATTGCCTGCCATCTTATCAGCATCATGCATTCTAAAAGAGATCTGTAAGTCCTCTAAAACATTCTCAGTGCTAGCATCTCTTACTCGCGCGGAACCCTTCCCAACTGGACGATGAACTTTAGGTACAGATTTCCAATTAACTTTGGATTGTTGTAAGAAAGCCCAGCTTTTATACTATTTTTCGTGAAAATCTATCTATAGCTCCATTAATCGGTTTAAGATTATCGTATCTATCAATATGTATGAGATAATAATTAAGGACCTTTACTATAGTATAATATCCGTCGTAAACAACGTCTTGATCTCAGATGCACTTCAGTGTACACGGAACGGAAAATAACATTTAGATATGTTATTCTGTTTGATCTCCTGACAAGAATGTTGAAAACCGCATCAAAATCGGCCGCTTCAGTACCGAGATACAGCCCTCCGAAGTGCTCGATTTTTACCTGTATATCGACTGCTAATCAGGGAATCGGCCGCTCACGCTGATTTGGGGAATAATCGGATGTGACGTCACGAGGACAACGGCAGTGAGGTGTTTGGTAGTAGGGTTATAGCACAAAGGGGGACATATAATATGTATTCCTGAAATGGGGTTACGAGAATTTTACAAATACATATACAGTATACAGTTATGTTGACGATTTAATTATATATATATTAGGAAATATTACAACTGAAATTAGGCTAAATACATATGGTGATTAGCGGAAACATGTATTCGTTATTTATGTTTCTGATACATTTAACTAGAGATCTATCTCTGTTTTAACAAATTTCTAAATTATCAAACCTCGGGAATATTCCATTTTCATAATGTGGTCTAAAAAGAGACGAATTAGAAAAATGATGGTTATATAATTATTCATTTGAATATGTTTCTGTATAAATAAAAATTCTCTCTAGGCCTATGGATTTCAACAGAAATATATATGTATATATGTTTCTGATTTCAAGAACCAACATAACGAAAAGAAAATGCTTTAAATGTATTTCATAGTTCAATACACGTAGATATCATAGACATAAATTAGGAGGGGGTAAAAAAATGGATATTCGAAATCTAGCAACTTTCAGAAATATCAAAATTCTGACATTGAACATTATATTTGCATAGTTCTTTCTCGACATGCCATTTATAAATAATTTTGTAGTTTTTGTTATAAAAATACATTTATGTGTAACCAGAACATATAAACAAGACAAATGTATAATGAGTCTTTCTGAAATATATACTGTACATCTAGTAATTGATACACTTGTTATATGTTATGTTAGAACGGTATATTTTACTGTAAACCAGGGATTTTTAAGTGTAAACAAATATTACATTATACAACAACTACATGATGGTCCATCGCTAACTTACCTGTGATCTTACTTTTGACACCTGACGCGAGCTAATCAACAAAGCGTGACAGGTCACTACACACCTTTCTTACGTAATCTGGTTAGCCCCCTCATTAGTCTCGGTTGACCACGCGGTTTAGTTACTGCAGTATACAGGTATAGAGATTAACGCAGCACGACATTGGCTATTCGGAATGACAGTTCTGTTTTTGTTCTGTACTTGATATCTCCTACTTGGATTAGACTTGTCACATAGACATCTTCAGTCTCATTGTTTTCGTCTGGCTCGTGCATGATTTATCGTTCAATTAAAGACACTAATGAATGAACTTGAGCGAAATATCGACTTAAGACACTAATGAATGAACTTGAGCGAAATATCAACAAGTCGTCGAGTGTACTGTGTTATATGTAAGCTGAATGTATTTCGTCAAAAAACAAATAGATCGATTTCAGATGTAGATGCATTTACATATGCAAAAAATTCTGTTTGGAATCATAACTTAATCGTATGGGCAGGTGTTATAAAAAAAGTCAGAAATTTGTTAAGCGGGTTTGACCAGTAAACATTCAAAGACCCGAGTCGGGCTTTGGATAACATAATCAAGAATCCTTGATATAATATTCACATATATGTGGTTCCAACCACCGCAGATATACAACGTACGTGGATTATTATGAACATTTTATTGTGTATAATTGTGCAGTAATTGCGTAGAGATGTTCATTTATCTAAGACAGGTACATCAATATACATGTATGCATGGTATAAATCCCTGTTTTCAAGCGTTTTTCAAACTCATATCTGTGATTAAGGATAATATTACATAGGTATCGGACATGAACATAGGTATTTGTGTCTTCAAAATCGATATTTACAAACAGATAGTTTACATTAGATGGCAGACACCAAAATTCGCCTCTCTATCTTATGCGAGTAGAAAAGTTCCCGTTGTCCTCGTGACGTCAGGGGTCCCGAATCGGAGTCAATGGCTTGGGGCTTCAGGTGTGTTCTAGAGAAAAGTCGCATTATCTCTAATACCGTAATCGCTTTGAAACTCGTACTTTCTCCATTCTAAATTTTATCCAAAGACGCATTTATCAAGCCTTATATACCAAACCATTCCGTGTACACTTTAAACGTCAGTGATGCTTCAGTATGTCCTCACGGTATTCGGAAACGAACGCATCCCAAAAACAACTTTGAGTAAATTCCACAATGCTTTGTGGCCTTAGTTACAGAAGGCCTCTCGGTGCAGATTATTAATTAAGCATAAATTGTCATATTTTTGACACGCATTCTAGTGTAACATACATTGGGTGTTCTAGCATGGCCAATGGTGCGCGTTAGCGCAACATGATAGATATGCTTGAACACCCAATGTATGTTACACACCAATGTATGTCAAAAATATGACAATCAATGCTTATATTTACATTTTAACTAGTCATTCCCATTTTAAAAAGAAATTAATTAAAAATAAAGTATGAAAATAAAACTTATACGTCTGCATATAGCAAAATACCATTTGATAGGACAGCCTTTGAATTGGCGGGAAATAGTGGGCTTCCGGTGTGTTGCCATGGACAACCGACTCAACAATAGCAGTTATTAAATGAAGCGGATATAAATGGATAAATACAACACTTATATCCATTTGATTTTTTTTAAGTAGAATATATTTTCATATTGACCAATTTTAAAAATATTTCAATAATCTTTCACTGAATTCTCACACTGACTTAATTAAACACTGTCCTTTCGTGACCTCTTGAACTTTGATTATGGTATCAGTACGCCAGAGCCTAACTGACAATGTTAATATTGGAAAATAACACATTTTTGGCGTAGTAGCAATATATAGATACTGTGCAGTGGCAATGTAAATATTTGTTTGTATTATCTCTTGCAATAGCCTCTCACATGCGTGTCTCCTTAATCCAAGTCTCAACTATCGTTTTACTGTTGACATGCTGATGACAACTCCATGAACAAGCACAAGAAAACCGCAGATCTCACGTGAATTATACAAAAGTCCAAAGTAGTACCTGAGAAGATCATCAATCATTATCATTATATTCTGGGTATGGAAAAACAGTCTCCGATAGTACAAAGCAATTCAGCAATATCAGGAACTGGAAAACAAACATATTATGTTTAACACTTTAATAAACAGCTAAAACCTCACAGTACAAGCATGAAACGCCAAACATGCCGTCAGGTTATTATATAGATCTAGATTATTTAGAGGACAAAATATTTCAAATGGTGTTGATCCTGTGATAGGTTGTTGTATACTCCATTTTTTATAAAACGGCAGCCATATTGATCCGCTTCGCCGGTAAGTTCGCCATATTAAAATATGAATTGAAAATGAATTCCGTTTTCAGAAAAGCATTAAATATTCATATCAGTGATTTATTTTGAACCGCCTTTTTCACTGCGGTACCCCCCTGCATGTGACCCTGGATTCCTGTCTATTCCTCAATAACTATTTGACGCAGGGGGTTGACAGATCGCATACGGACGCGATATATACTTAGCTTGAACTGACCAATAGTTTCAGATACATTAATTACATTAAAACTGTGAAAATATTGCAAAATTTCCCCTTGCTGTGACAGGCCACCGCCTCGTCGATACCAATATCCCGTGTACGGGTACTCACAGTGAACACCGTAGTGATAAAGACCTTCCAAGTATGGCAACAGTTAATTATTTGCATCAGGAAAATAGGGGCACAAAAAGTCGATTTTCTCCAAAAGTAAGTAAGTTACACTACATTACTTTTGTAGGAACCCTTAAAGAATCGTTCTAATTTCAGAACAATTGGAATTATGAAGATACCTCTTACAGTATTTTTAATATCATTTTATATATAATGTAAGTTAATTATTATTATTTTTATTCTTATTTCTTCCACTTTCTTCCGCCGCGCGGGTTTCCGCTGCTTTTCTCAGAAACTACTGGGCCGATGATCATGAAACTTGGTAGACAGACTCTATAGGGTGTGGGGTGGTGCATAAACGCTTTTTTCTGGGACCGCCGGGATGTCAAAGATGGCCGCCAGAGCCCATTTCCTGTTTTCAGGTTTCGGTCTCCGATCACAATGAATTGGTCTATATGGGTTTTAAGGGATGACGAACATCAAGAAAACATTTTCGTGAAAATTTTTGGTATTCCAAGATGGCTGCTGGCCCACTTCCTGTTTTCAGGTTTCGGCCTCCGATCTCAAAGAAAATTGGTCTGTAGGGGTTTTCAGGGATGGTGAACAACATGAAAACATTTGTGTAATGATTTCGGTATTCCTAGATGGCCGCTGGCCCACTTCCTGTTTTCAGTTTTCGATCTCCGATCTCAATGAAAATTGGTCGATAGGATTATTTACGGATGGCAAACAACATGCAAACGTTTTCTTAAAGATTTTTCTATTCCAAGATGGCCGCTGCCTCATTTCCTGTTCTTTAGGTTTTGATCTCCAATCTCAATGAAAATTGGTCTACATGGGCTTTAACGGATGGCGAACTACATAAAAAAAAAATCGTAAAGATTTTTGGTATTCCAAGATGGCCGCTGGGCTAACTTCCTGTTTTTTAAATTTTGATCTCTGATTTCAATAAAATTTAGTATATAGGGGTATTAAGGAATTCAGATCAATATGATAAAAATTTTAAAAAGATTGACGCTGGGCTAACTTCCTGTTTTCAATTTTTCCTCAGCAATACATTGAAAATTGGTAAATGGGGGTTTTAACTTAAAATTTTAAGGGATGCCATACAGTCATGATAACTTCCAAATCAATTCCTTTAAAAATAGCCTTGTATTACCGTATTTTTGCGCGTATAGTGCGCACTTTTTTCATAAATTATCAAGTGAAAAGTTGGGGTGCGAACTATACGCAGGTACAAGGCATGGCCAGGTCCTGGGTCATGATCACCGAGTTATGTAGTTATGTACATTTTAGGAGAACCTGAATTACTATATATAAGTACATCAAAATTCTCCCAAGATGTTCATATACACTGTGCAACTGCATTCTTGATTTGTTGCAATTGGGGATGCGTTTGGGGGACTATGTAATGGTGTCCATTACAATGAGTATTTGTTATGAATATATTATACATGTATACAGGTGTGCATGTACTTCAATAAGCAAACATTTACATTTTACATGGGTCTACAAAGTATATGTAAGGTATATTTTTGCTTTGAATACATAAAAATACACATACAATTTAGATATATAGTTAGGTTGATTTTTTTAAAGATGCTCCATCGCTGACAAATGGTATTTTTTCACTATCAAAAACAGGAGCAGATGATTTCGTGTTTTTCTTCAGTTACAGAAGTTACTTACTTTACAATATTACCACCATTGAAAAGTTTGAGCTTCTAATTTTACTTCAAGTTAAAATTATGAAAAAAGAATTAATTGCACCCCGAAAAAATCCGTGGCACTATATCCTATATGGAATTTAGTACTGATTGCGCATGCACCAAATCCAAAGCAATTATTTTATACTATTTTGTGTAAATTAGACATATGTACATGATTAAACACCAATTATTGTTCAAATTATGAATATCATTTATCATCTGTCGGCGGTGGAGCATTTCAAGTAAATCAGATGGAAAAAGGTTATATAGCTATAGTGACATGCTTCGCTGGGGTTACATAATTTACGCGTGCTCCATTATCATTATACCCTCATAACCTCAACCACAGGTGTTCGTTTCTAATATGAGTATAAGTATAATACTGGGTCAAAGATAAATTATCTGGCTGTCGATTGAGAGTATTTCTATTATTATATCCTATATGGTTGGATAATAATCATACTTTTACTGAAATTGGGTAGTGTTATATGGCCGGCCGAGTTATAGACCTTGACCCAGTATTATACTTATATTAGAAACGAACACCTGTGCCTCAACTAAATAAAAATCTATTCCTTTAATAGTGAATGTCCATTAGACGGATAGACATTATAACTAGGTATATTTATTACATAATTTGTTTATTTGAGGAAATATAATATTTTCAACATTATCTCGACTGTTCAATAAAACCTTGTTATATTGCACAGTTCGAAGTTTTATCACATACCTGTTGAATCTGGTTATAGTAATACAAGCAGATTTCAGACAATGAAATACAATGTTTTGTATTGCACATGTACAATACGGAATGTTGTATTTACCTACTAGCCGGAACTACTTTTTAGGGGATTTCCCTTGTATTGCATTGGTTTATTTTTTGGGGAAAAAAGGTTTGCTACTGTAGTTAATAAATTGTAGCTTCCAGTGTAACTTCCACAGTATCACACAGGCCTATGATCATGACGGTAACACCACATAGGAAGAGTTTACCAGAGGTCACCACGTGTTGTGAGGAAGACGTAAGCCTACAAAATCTTGCGACAGGAATGTTTTCTGGTGCAAATATCAGTGGTGGAACTTTCAATATTTCATTCCAAATATCATCCCAGTAAAAAAATACAACATCTCATAACACTTCACCTCCTCGTAAGTACAAACGTGTAGCTCAGCTACCGGACTCCGATTCTGACTGAAGTTAAGCCGTGGGAAATTTTGAGTGTGTGACCGATGTCGGTGACGTCACGATCAGACCATGATATCGCGAGTTGGGAGAATTTACTATGTTATTGTGTTTTTTATCTCATTTTACAAGTAATTGTTGTAAATCTTTACGAGAAATTATTATCATATATAAAAATCAAAACCTGTATCTTACTTGTTGAGTTATAATTTCACTGACTAAATTAAAGAAAACTAGATTGTTTGCAAAATCTACTCTTTGTAGCATTTTGTCTCTCCTCTCTCTGATATGCAAGGCAGTGGCTTGTACCGAAACTGGTTCAGACCGGTTTTTGAAAGACGAAGCGAACTGAAACATTTAGATTTAACGATCTACATCAAATAGGGAAGGTATGTGATAAAAGCAAGACCACACACTTGTGTTTTTCTAACGAATCAGAAAGCACTCATTTATTGCGTGGACGTATATATTCACTCGTGCGCTCTGCGCACTCATGAATATATTCGTCCGCGCAATAAACTCGTGCTTTCTGATTGAAAAACACAAGTGTGTGGTCTTGCAGTATATATTGCACGCTTCCATGGAAACGTTATATTGCATGGTTCGAGATGTTATATTGCACGGCTTTAGGAACACCTCGCTGTTGTTGTCTAGTTTTGTAGAAAACTACCGAGGAGTCGCGCGTAACAATGAGTTACGTTATTATGACGTCACAAAGGTTCAAGCTCAATTTTGCGCTAGCTTTATAAATCTCGAATCAAGCACGTCATGTAGACGTTTATCGAGTAGAGGACGGACACGGCGAATGTAATAGATTAAAAGGCTGCATGCAGGTCTAATAATGTTAAAGAAGACAATAAGACATTCAAACCGGAGTTACAACGTGACATACGTGGGAAATACGTCAATCTTCAATAGGACTTGAAGCTTCTCCGTACGGTACGGTGCTGGTGATTTTGTTAAGTTACTGTTGCATTCTTTTTATACAATAATCAACTAAAAAAATAGTGATTATGTAATAAAACAAATATTTCATGGGTTACTGTGCTCTAGTTCATAATATTTACCCCTCGGTGATGGTAATCAACAAATATTATATTGCACGAGGCCTCGAATATAACATTTGTTGATTACCACCACCTCGGGTTAAATATTATGAACTAGAGCACAGTAGGCCATGAAATATTTGTATATTATTACATAATTTGTTTACACCAATCTATATATGAAGAAATATGATATTTTCAACTATTACACCGACCGTTCAATAAAACCTTGTTATATTGCACGGTTCGAAGTTATATTGCACGCTTCCATGGAAACGTTATATTGCATGGTTCGAGATGTTATATTGCACGGCTTTAGGAACACCTCGCTGTTGTTGTCTAGTTTTGTAGAAAACTTCCGAGGAATTACGAGTACTTAATAGTGTGTTACGTTATTATGACGTCACAAAGGGTCACGCTCAATTTCGCGTTGGATTTTTAGATCTCGAATCAAGCACGTCATGTAGACGTTTACAGTACCGAGTAAAGGACGGACACGATGAATGTATTAGATCAAAAGGCTGCAAGCAGGTCTAATAATGTGAAAACAGACAATAAGACATCCAAATCGGAGTTACAACGTGACGCACTTGCGTGGGCTATTCGTCAATCTTCAATAGGATATTAAGGTTTTTTTCCGTACGGTACGATGTTGATGATTTTGTCAAGTGATTGTCGTATTCGTTTTATAAAAAAAATATTCAACTGAAAAAATTGGTGATTATGTAATAAAACAAATATTCCATGGTTACTGTGCTCTAGTTCACAATCGGTGATGGTAATCAACAAATGTTATATTGCACTCGGCCTTTGGCCTCGTGCAATATAACATTTGTTGATTACCATCACCTCGGGTTAAATATTATGAACTAGAGCACAGTAACCCATGAAATATTTGTATACTAGAGCACAGTAACCCAGGAAATATTTGTATAATAGGGAATTTCCATTAGACGGATAGAGACTATAACTATGTATTTATAGGGAATGTCCGCTAAACATATCTAGATTACTAGTTTTTGTTTCTATTTTTTTCCTTATTATATAGTCTATACACGTATATTAGGTAATTTAAAAAAAGCTAATAATATTGGCAGGTTTAGCGGACTTGCCAGTACCTAATATCATGACAAATGAAAATAAAATAATGGTAGAAGCAAATATAAAACCATATAATATAATGAAAACTCTTCTTTATAGCTGCAACAACCTGTACAATATATGAATAATTACACTTAGAAACTCTTCACAACGTTTATTAGATTTAACACACTAATCAGGAACTTGTAGTCGATAAATTGGTGTTTTCAGTCGATAGCAGATATGTCCATTAGACAGATGATATTTCTTTCGGTGAATGTATCACAAAGAATTTTGTGATAAATTTTAAAGTGCTTTGAACTTGCGTTAATAGTTGCTAAATTTTAACATCAATTATCAGTTAATACTATTGTGTGTAATTTGACATTCCTAAGGTTATATTCTTGATCATATTTACGTTTGTGACATTTGAGATAAAACCCCATATGTGTGATAACTGTGTATATCCTCTGGCAATTTACTTTGATACCTTTTCTGAAAGATTTTAAGTTCCATTCTATTACGTAACCGGATTAATGTCACGGCCATCCTAATTGCCTAAAGGACACTGACCACGGCTGATTAATCTGCCAATGAGCGATATCTGTCAATCATAATTCTGTAATTGTATTGTATGTACATTATTTAAGCATGAAATATTTTATTTGTAAGTCAGTTAGGTCTCCGACTTTGTACGGAACACATCAGCTATATTCTGGACACTCCAGAATAGCCATCCGTCAAGTCAAAGTTATCATCATTAAATTCCAAAGTTCAACTTCAACATTTTCTTACGTCATCTTTACTTCTTGACAAAACGTACGGAAGTTTCCGTATGTTAAATGTTCCCACATCGCGCATGTTTACCTCGCCGAAAGATGATAATATGAAATAGTGATTAGGTCGTTTCTATTTATTTTCAGTTTTTTCTCCATTTCGAACGAAATGGTTATACAAACTTTTAAATTTTGTTGTTAACACAAAGTACACAACTTTTACTATTATTTTCAATTTTTGTAATTCGTATATATTTTATTACATGATTTTTTAACGATTTAGTCCCTTAAGAGTTTATCTAAAAACCTCAAAGCACATACAGCGGTACATCTGCCGATCGTAAAAATGGAGAAGTTGCCAATTTCTATGTATATATGTTTCTGGTACTATATGGTCGTATATATGTCTACCATGTAGAATATGATTTTTATCGTTTTTTTTTTATCTAGACCACTAAAACGTCTAAAAACGGTCTTAGGGTGCTCTGGGGGGTCAGTGATTATATAATGATAAATCTGTAACTAATTATCAGATCCCTGTGTCTTGAGGGTTTATGATTATATAATCTGTAACTAATTATCAGATCCCTGTGTTCTGAATATCTACTTTACTACTCATAAAACGCCAAATTTATAATTTGTAGACTTGCCGTATAATTTTCCTTGGAAAAGGCCATCATATTTATATGCGAAAAAAAATAATGTCTCGATGTGAATTTGATATTTAATAAGATTCAGTTTTATTGCCTAGTACGTTAGTGATATAAAACAAGTAAGATAAAATGCATAAGTATAGACATTTTAATAATACTTTGCACAATCATGCCTTTGCTCCATCAGCAAAAATAGGTACCAATTGTAGCTCTAAAGACGACACTATTATTCTAGTATGGCCCTAATCAGAGGGAACTGTTGTCCTTTAGTGTTGTATGACGAGTCTTTACATCTCTGTCTAAAATTAACGTTTAACTATTTAACAAAACACCTGGAAATAAGTTTATAACATTCATAAATTATCTTAGATTATATCATCACTTACAAAGTAGAGGCTTTTTTTCATTTTGTATTATTTCTCTGTGAAGACAATCCCGGTAACTCTGATTTCTATCTATTATACCTATATACCCCTGTGATACTAGTGATTACTACTACAACCTCTGTAATTATCGCCACCGAAGTGGATCAAACAGGTCCGTGATCTAGTTTGGCTTGTTACAGTGATGGCATGTGATAATGCATTTTTTTTTTACTTATAAATATATGACAGAAAAGTAAACTGTAAAGTTCTACACGTACAAGCAATTCCTCTAATTCATAACTCTCTGTATAACACATCTGAGCACAACGACATTAAAGCTATCATATGTATGTGATAGGGTTAGAAAAATATAACAAACTTCCGTCAAACTGCCACGATCCGGCAAATATTTTGCTTCCCATTTTTCTGACATAACAATTTGTTTTAAAAACTTTAGACGTCAAACTATTAAAAATTGCAAGAATAATAGTTTGACTTGCACATCTGTACTGTTTTACTATAAAAGATGGACTTAAATGAGTCATTAAACTGCCATTTCCACTTTTTTTTTTTTTTTTATCTATAAATGATATAATAAAAATTGGCCGGTCCAACCGTCTAATCTAAGATCAGCTGCTTCCGGCTAAATTCGTAGAACCTTTTTTTCACTCGGTTAACCTCGACCAATTCCAGTAACACGTATGTGAGAACAGATTATTTATAATCAGGTGGCAGGCTAAACAACCGATTATAATTGGTACCATTCCAGGATAGTAGCATTACCTAAATGATACTAAATCAGCCTCCATTTTTTTTAAAAAGATACAGCTGTGGGTCTTCTCCTTTCACAATCGTCATGTGGTCGTCAGCATTGTACCAATAACTTTCTCAGTACTGTACAAAGTGGTAATCTAGGTGAATTTGGATAAAACTAAAGTGTTTTTGAAACAAAAATCCGCCCAGTTTTATTGAGAAAAACAGTATTTCAATAACAATGTTATGTCTATAATAAACCAATATACCACATATATAGGTAAAATCGTCCCGACTATTCAATAAAATCAACTCTCCAAATCAAATAGAACATATCGGTAAAGAATCAAGTAAATTATATCGTACAATGATTTCACCAATCAGGACACACGGGAAAGAAACATGGCTTAGGTTGCCTGATGATTTTACTACTAACATTAGGCCCTACATATTTTCCTATGGAAACACCAGCATCTGAGATTTTTATATCTAGACCCTTAAAACGTCTAACAATGATCTGAGGACACTCTGCTGGGTCAATAATTATATAAACTGTACCAATTCTCAGATCTCTGTGTATGGAACGGGTCCTTACACCAGAAACATACATGAAAAGATATCACTTTCTGACTTGAAAAGTCAGTCAGAAGGTGATATCTTTTCCACTACAACAGTAGCTAATGTATATCTATATTATCTAAAATCTAATTCTCTGTTTACACTATAAACACAGTCAGGGACTTGACACAAAATATTTAAACAATGGTATACATATTTTGTATATGATAGACACTATGATATATATATGTGTGTCTTACTGTTGGTTAAAAAATCGTGCCAGGTTCCTGTGCTTCAGATTGCCCCGTCTCTCGTGGATCCCTTGTTTTAGAAACGTTTTGTTCCTTAGCCTAAATATTAATTCAATATCTCGATAAGTTTCCATTCTTTTGATCTAAATTTTCACATCTGTTTATACAATAAATTAGATCCATGTCGTTGCACAACATTATACTTTCTGTCCCCAATTTTTGGGGAACAAATTTAGGTCGACATGTGGGATTCTTTGTTGATAAATCGACAGTCAACTGCGCGTGCCTGTCATCAGTTTTGTGTAAAATACTGGAAAGCATTATAGGGCATATCACGAATAACAAAACAGAAAAAAATGGAAAATTTTATAATATGGTATATTAATTCAGATAATTTTGAATCCTGAAAATGTGTCCGGTTCCGGATCCTTCGTCCATATATTTAGAATAACCATAACAAATATGGCAACCTATAGCTAGGCCTAGCTATCTATCTGCTGCCTGAATGGATCGTGATGATCGGATGATCATATGTCTACAATCGTCAGTATTAATTAGCCAACATGACCCCAGATAATGATTTAAAATTATATAGAAATATCAATTAGAATTGTAATGTTTTAAAATGTAATTTTGACTAATTTTTTATGTTTTTGTTTTGAAATAGGCCTATCTTATAAAAAGTAGGCCTAAATCTAACCGGGCTACTGTAACTGTTAGCACTGGCACCACTGGCTAATAGGCCCTATTGGATTTTTAAACCCCAGAATAAGGGCGCTATTGATTATATATGGATTACGACAGGCTTTTGACATGGTTCCTCATCTACAACTACTCAATATTGATATATAAAATTAATAAGCTAAACTTGGCAAAGGTGACCCCCTTATATCCCTACCGCCTAATAATAGTCCTAAAGCCCAATAGTCCGAAGGCCCGATAGTCCGACAACAGATAATGTATCTGGAATTTAAATGCGAACAGTACCAAAGATGAAACAAATGTTCTTAACAGTTCTCCATACAAAAGGCTCTAAAGTAACACTGCAATCCTGTTTAACATATTCCCTATCAAATATCATTATGCGAACAATTTCCTTCATTTAAGGAGAGAATAGGTTAAAGGGACAATTCAGTCTAAGAGAACATTTAAATTTGTACATATATTGCAAAAAAACCCAGTTCTAATGGAAATTAGACCAGTCTATTTTACTTTGACATGCCAGAAAAGCCCATGGTGGTGAAATGATGTGAAATGTTCAAACTCGTTGGCTGTCCGCCATTACACATAGTGGTCAAACATCTTGTATTCCGAACCTTGTCCCTTGCTCGCAGAGTAATTCTACTTTTGTCTAGAACTGCTCAAATCACTCTGACAGTAGTGTGTTTACCTTATTAGGTGAATTGTCTTGCCTAAAAAATTATTTTATCACCTCCACAGTTGCTATGTATTGCATTTGTTTAACGTGCGTGACTTTGGCTCGAATATGGGTACAGCGTACATATTGTACCTGCTTAATCGTATTGATCAACGATTTGTAATTACAACGGTATCAATCATTAAAATACTAAACAATGACGTGGAATTTGTCAATATTTTATGTTATATGTTTCATAAGAAATGTAGAACAATAAATTTATACCATATTTTGCTTCTTGGTTATGTTAAAGAATTAGCATGAGTCAATTGTCCCTTTAATAGCAGGTTACAGGACGTCACCCTGAAGAACTCAACGTTTGAGTAATGATGTCACAGAAGGTATGAGTAATGATGTCACAGAAGGTATATTGACTCGATGTTTCTAAAAATGGAAACTTCGAGTCGATATGCTATAGTATATATCGAACCTCAACTGACCCATAGCTAGCTGCAATATTGTAGCTCAAAAGACTTTAAGACAGATAACGGTGTCGTCTTTAGAGCTACAATTGGTGCCTATTACTGCTAATAGTGCAAAGACATGTTTGTGCAAACCATTATTAAAACGTCTGTATGCATTTTATCTTACTTGATTTATATAACTTACCTACAAAGCAATAAAACTGAACCTTATAAAATATCAAATTCACAGCGAGACATAATTTTTTTCACATATAAATATGATGGTCTTTTTGAATGAAAATTAAACGGGAAGTCTACAAATTATGAATTTGAAGTCTTAATAGTGGTAAAGTAGATATTTAGAATGGTCGTTATGTTTCTTTTGCACAAAAATAATATGTAAATGCATGTATACGCTTACAATAATTGAAAACCTACATCAAAGTATAGAAAACTGTGCCCGAGTGATTTTCTGAGGCAGTGCTCCACTACGATATATAGGGATCATTTCGTACTCGGCCGAAAGGTATAGTAGACCGGGTACGTATATTCGTTCTATACGTGACCATGTATTAAACAATGGGAGAAGAGTAAAATCAGAGCATATCTAACACATCGAGTCAATATACCTTCTGTTACGCCATTACTCAAAAGTTGAGTTTTTCAGGGTGACATTCTATAGCCACCATTCTTCCTGCCGTGTAATGAACATGTACATCAAATAATTCTTTTGGCATTTACCAAAGGAACAACCTATCTAATATAGAAATTGAGAACCTTTGATGTCCTTTGATTTGTTCCATAATTGATAAATATAGCGACGTTTACAGGTATATATATAAAGGTCATTTTTCTGTAAGATTTGATGATTTATATACATCATAATACAATCATTGAATCAAATTACAGTGTGCATAATGTTTACATCTTACTTGTATATTTGTAAGATAATTCACAGAATGTATGCTTTTGAGATATTTTATACAGTGTGATTCCTTTTTTTTCCTTTTTATGACCTTTTAAAAAAGTTTTGATGTAAGTTTGATCATGCAATTCTACATGAAAAATGACAACTTGTCGTCCATATAAAAATTGGCTGATCAATTATTTTAAATCAGTGCCGAAAATTCATCAAAACCCATCGAAAACATACCAAACTATGAAAATAACGTGAATTATAACAACGGTATAGCTTGCAATATTTACTGATTTTCGGACTAACAGGCCTTCGGACTATTGGGCCTTCGGACTATTGGGCCTTAGGACTAATGGACCTTCGGACTAACGGGCCTTCAGACTATAGGGACTTCGGACCAACGGGCCTTCGGACTATTAGGCCGTAGAGATATAAGGGTGTCACCTTGGCAAACCATCTCAAACTTTCTTATACATGTAGAATTCCACATGGTTCTGTGCTGAAAACACTTCTCTTTGCTATATTCATTAATTAGTGTCCCAATTTGGGAGATGTTGTGTTTAGAGGATTCACTCATGTACTTGGAATTAAACATTTAACTGAAATGAAACTCAATGTGGTCATTATCAGTATAATTGCATGTGCTGCCGGACGCAGTGATCATGAAATTGACGCAGTGATCATGAAATTGACAATCGAATGATTAACTGTGAGTTTTGTAATATTATACCAATTAAAAACTGTCAGAGCTGATCCAGGTGTCTATTACCAACAATGTTTAGAGGTACAAGTATACGTGTAGCTACTGGTGTAACGGAAAAGATATCGCCTTCTGACTGACTTTTCCTCAAAAACAATAGCTAGTATACATGTTAATTGTATCCATACAATTAATAAGAGAACAAATGACTATGCTTGCTTACATGGACAATTATTGGTTTGTTTTTACATAATCTGACAGAGCTTACCTAGTGTGATAGAGGATGGATGCTGAGAAAGAAGCCTTCATTGGTGGTTTGAAACATTTTATAGATGTTTGTCAAAATGATCTCAACAACATTCTCCAGGATGTAGAATGGACACCAGCGAACATCCTCGAGGTAAAGAATTATCAGTCTTGGCTCACAAATTAAACAATGGTACACCTAAACTGAAGCAGCCAAAATCTAATGTTCAATATCTATAATGTAATTAATTGTAAAATCAGGAAACAGTTAATCTGTGCAGCAGTTGGCAATAACTATGTAGTTAATAGGTTAGTTAAGTTGTAGATATTATTCTGGTGAGACTTTCAGAATCATACATCATATTTTCCTAGCATACACATACACCAGTTATTAATTGATTGATCAGTGAACAATTTGAAACACCCTCCCACCCCACCCCCCAAGATGTCTGTGCAAATGCTGATTCACGTATTTCTATTAACACACATATCTTGTATTGGTATTTATCTTTGTACAGCATGAAGACAGAGGTCTTTGTCGCCATGACAGTAGCCATGTGTTGTCGTCAACCAGTCTAGAGAAGCATGAATCCATTTGTCAGCTTTTGAAGAAAGGTTACACAAAAGAAGATGCGGTAAGCTTAACTAAGAGAGTGTACACATATTTCACCAGCATTTACGTATACCTTATCTCCGTATCCTGCAGCTCACACTGATTACTGGCTCAGTCCAAACGTCACTTTAACCAACACTTAACTTGCTGTTAAAACGTCATCCGATAAAGCTCACTATAATAAGCTACTTGTAAACCAACTATCTTTCGCAGCTATTAATTTCGCGATTTTGATTTCAAAACAAATTTATGAAGATTTACTTTCACTAATTTACAAAATTAATGGAGATAACTTACAACATATTGAAGTATATAACTATATACATAATATTAATATTGAGTGATAAACTTTCATGAAATCACTTTGATCTCGAAATTTGCGAAAGTAAATCGCACACGAAAGAAAGTTGGTTTACAGTAAATATATCTTACTCTCATTGAGATAAATTCTGATGAAAAGCTTATGTAGTCACTCTCCACAAATTTGTGTTTTTAAGATACAGCAGAGAGAGAGTAGTCGATTTTTCTACGAACGCCAGGAAGCAAAGGTGCCAACAGTGAAGATTGGTCAGTATCCATGTGGGACCTGGCCCCAGAATCATGAAACAATCTAAGACTTAAGTTTAGACTTAGCCAATCAGAAATGACGTAACTTTTAGTGACGTCGTCGTTGATTGGCTTCATCTAAACTTAAGACTATTTAAGACTTAAGACCTTTTCATGATCTTGGGGCCAGGAGTCTCAGTTATTGTGAAATACAGCGGTTTCGAGATACCAAAACAACATGGGTGAAGTATGATTTAAGGTTGATAAGACGAACTTTCTGGTGATTTTGACGTCATAAAAACCACATAAAAATATTTCTATCACCAGAGTGTGGGACTGATCGACAGTAAATTGTACTTCACCCATGTCGTTTTATTATTAGCTCACCTGGCCCGAGCTTATATCATGGCGCGGAGTCCGTCCGTCCGTCTGTCCGTCAATATTTCCCTTAAATCGCTACTTGTACTAGAGTTCTGCATGGATTGTGACCAAGTTTGGCCACAAACATCCTTGGGGGAAGGGGAACAGAACTTGTATAAAATTTGGCTCTGACCCCCCGGGGTCAGGAGGGGTAGGGCCCGATAGGGGAATTAGAGGTAAATCCTATTAAACCGCTACTTGTCCCAGAGTTCTGCATGGATTGTGACCAACTTTGGCCACAAACATCCTTGGGGGAAGGGGAACAGAACTTCTTTAAATTTTGGCTCTGACCCCTGGGGGCGGGAGGGGCGGGGCCCAATGGGGAAATAGAGGTAAATCCTATAAATCACTACTTGTCCTAGAGTTCTGCATGGATTATGACCAAATTTGGCCACAAGCATCCTTGGGGGAAGGGGAACAGAACTTGTATAAATTTTGGCTCTGACCCCCTTTCAGAATCGACATATTGTGACACCGTTATTTTGGATTAATGAAAATCTCCATCTCTGTAGATAATTCTACTTCTTTCAATCGAAGATTTTATAAAGACTCTTTCATATGAGGGGTATAGAGGGTTGGGATATTCCTTCAGAAGTGTACGTCATTCAATAAAACTCAACTCTTCAGAATATCCCTATCTTTCATATTCACCATATTAGAGTATTTTTCTCCTCTCACATTGCAGTTATGTTATGAAAATATTGACAAATAGTGTTTATTCCTTCTGAGTTTGGCTTTTAAGTGAGAACACCATATCATAATCAGGTCACTGCAATGCTGAAAATGTCATAAACCTTAGTGACTTCACAAATGGAGTTTTCGTACCCATGAAAAATTTGTTTGAAAACTTTAAACACAAAAGTGCTTGTAATTAATATTTGGATTTTAATTACAGATCAAGAAATGACCAACAAGATACTTTGGGATCACCATGTGAAAAATCGATCAAGTAAGACACAAGATACTGTAACCAGTAGCCATTTTATCTAGTGCTTCCTCAACAGTAAAAATCAAGGTGTACTGATTTTTATTTATTAGATAAAAAACAATCATTGTTTAAAAAGTAATTAATGAGTTGAATTTGTATTCTGAAGTCAGTGTTGATTCTTTGTTGCATTTTGTGGTCGCCAGATCCTGTCAAAATAAATACAGTCTGTTAACTTAAGAATTGTGAAATCCTATATTTTTTGTAGTTTTTTATGGCCAGAAAGAAGATTGTTTGACAAGAGATGACCAAGAAGTACAGCTTACTCCCGCAGAAAGAGCCGCTATTTATGAATATGCTGTATCAAAGGCGAAAGAAGAGTGTGAATTCACACCTCTTGAAGACGAGTTTCTCACTATGAATTTAGAGGAATTTGTCAAGAAGAAAATATCAGGTTTGCATATGTGATGATAGTTATAATTCAAGATAATAAATGGAACAGAATGATGTCATTTTATAAATAGGACAGAGAAATGTCAGATTATAGATAGAACTGCTTGATGTCAGATTAAAAATAGAACAGAATGATCTCAGATAAGAAATAGAACACAATGTTGTCAGATTTTAAATAGATGATATCAGATTAAAAATAGAACAGAATTATATCAGATTATAAATAGATGCATGTCAGATTATAAAAAGAACAGAATGTTTTCAGATTTTAAATAGATGATGTCAGATTATAAATAGATGATGTCAGATTATAAATAGATGATGTCAGATTATAAATAGAACAGAATTATATCAGATTATAAATAGATGATGTCAGATTATAAATAGATGATGTCAGATTATAAATAGATGAGATGATGTCAGATTATAAATAGATGATGTCAGATTATAAATAGATGATGTCAGATTATAAATAGATGAGATCAGATTATAAATAGAACAGAATTATATCAGATTATAAATAGATGATGTCAGATTATAAATAGATGATGTCAGATTATAAATAGATGAGATGATGTCAGATTATAAATAGATGATGTCAGATTATAAATAGATGATTTCAGATTATAAATAGAACAGAATTATATCAGATTATAAATAGATGATGTCAGATTATAAATAGATGATGTCAGATTATAAATAGATGAGATGATGTCAGATTATAAATAGATGATGTCAGATTGTAAATAGAACAGAATTATATCAGATTATAAATAGATGATGTCAGATTATAAATAGATGAGGTCAGATTATAAATAGATGATGTCAGATTATAAATAGATGAGGTCAGATTATAAATAGAACAGAATTATATCAGATTATAAATAGATGATGTCAGATTATAAATAGAACAGAATGATGTCAGATTATAAATAGATGATGTCAGATTGTAAATAGAACAGAATTATATCAGATTATCAATAGATGTTGAAAGATTATAAATAGATGAGGTCAGATTATAAATAGATGATGTCAGATTATAAATAGAACAGAATGATGTTAGATTATAAATGGATGATGTCAGATTATAAATAGAACAGAATTATATCAGATTATAAATAGATGATGTCAGATTATAAATAGATGATGTCAGATTATAAATAGATGATGTCAGATTATAAATAGAACAGAATGTTGTCAGATTATAAATAGAACAGAATGTTGTCAGATTATAAATAGAACAGAATGATGTCAGATTATAAATAGAACAGAATGTTGTCAGATTATAAATAGAACAGAATGATGTCAGATTATAAATAGAACAGAATGTTGTCAGATTATAAATAGAACAGAATGTTGTCAGATTATAAATAGAACAGAATGTTGTCAGATTATAAATAGAACAGAATGTTGTCAGATTTTAAATAGAACAGAATGATGTCAGATTATAAATAGAACAGAATGTTGTCAGATTATAAATAGAACAGAATGATGTCAGATTATAAATAGATGATGTCAGATTATAAATAGAACAGAATGTTGTCAGATTTTAAATAGAACAGAATGTTGTCAGATTATAAATAGAACAGAATGATGTCAGATTATAAATAGAACAGAATGTTGTCAGATTATAAATAGAACAGAATGTTGTCAGATTATAAATAGAACAGAATGTTGTCAGATTAAAAATAGAACAGAATGTTGTCAGATTATAAATAGAACAGAATGTTGTCAGATTAAAAATAGAACAGAATGTTGTCAGATTTTAAATAGAACAGAATGTTGTCAGATTATAAATAGAACAGAATGATGTCAGATTATAAATAGAACAGAATGTTGTCAGATTATAAATAGAACAGAATGTTGTCAGATTATAAATAGAACAGAATGTTGTCAGATTATAAATAGAACAGAATGTTGTCAGATTTTAAATAGAACAGAATGTTGTCAGATTATAAATAGAACAGAATGATGTCAGATTATAAATAGATGATGTCAGATTATAAATAGAACAGAATGATGTCAGATTATAAATAGATGATGTCAGATTATAAATAGAACAGAATGTTGTCAGATTTTAAATAGAACAGAATGTTGTCAGATTATAAATAGAACAGAATGATGTCAGATTATAATTAGAACAGAATGTTGTCAGATTATAAATAGAACAGAATGTTGTCAGATTATAAATAGAACAGAAATGTTGTCAGATTAAAAAAGAAGAACAGAATGTTGTCAGATTATAAATAGAACAGAATGTTGTCAGATTATAAATAGAACAGAATGATGTCAGATTATAAATAGAACAGAATGTTGTCAGATTATAAATAGAACAGAATGTTGTCAGATTATAAATAGAACAGAATGTTGTCAGATTATAAATAGAACAGAATGTTGTCAGATTTTAAATAGAACAGAATGTTGTCAGATTATAAATAGAACAGAATGTTGTCAGATTATAAATAGAACAGAATGATGTCAGATTATAAATAGAACAGAATGATGTCAGATTATAAATAGAACAGAATGTTGTCAGATTTTAAATAGAACAGAATGATGTCAGATTATAAATAGAACAGAATGTTGTCAGATTATAAATAGAACAGAATGTTGTCAGATTATAAATAGAACAGAATGTTGTCAGATTTTACAAATAGAACAGAATGTTGTCAGATTATAAATAGAACAGAATGATGTCAGATTATAAATAGAACAGAATGTTGTCAGATTATAAATAGAACAGAATGTTGTCAGATTTTAAATAGAACAGAATGTTGTCAGATTATAAATAGAACAGAATGTTGTCAGATTATAAATAGAACAGAATGATGTCAGATTAAAAATAGAACAGAATGTTGTCAGATTAAAAATAGAACAGAGTGATGTCAGATTTTAATAGATGATGTCAGATTATAAATAGAAGATGATGTCAGATTATAAATAGAACAGAATGATGTCAGATTATAAAGATGATGTCAGATTATAAATAGAACAGAATGTTGTCAGATTATAAATAGAACAGAATGTTGTCAGATTATAAATAGAACAGAATGTTGTCAGATTTTAAATAGAACAGAATGTTGTCAGATTATAAATAGAACAGAATGTTGTCAGATTATAAATAGAACAGAATGTTGTCAGATTATAAATAGAACAGAATGTTGTCAGATTATAAATAGAACAGAATGTTGTCAGATTATAAATAGAACAGAATGTTGTCAGATTATAAATAGAACAGAATGTTGTCAGATTTTAAATAGAACAGAATGTTGTCAGATTATAAATAGAACAGAATGATGTCAGATTATAAATAGATGATGTCAGATTATAAATAGAACAGAATGTTGTCAGATTATAAATAGAACAGAATGTTGTCAGATTATAAATAGAACAGAATGATGTCAGATTATAAATAGAACAGAATGTTGTCAGATTATAAATAGAACAGAATGTTGTCAGATTATAAATAGAACAGAATGTTGTCAGATTATAAATAGAACAGAATGTTGTCAGATTATAAATAGAACAGAATGTTGTCAGATTATAAATAGAACAGAATGTTGTCAGATTATAAATAGAACAGAATGTTGTCAGATTATAAATAGAACAGAATGTTGTCAGATTATAAATAGAACAGAATGTTGTCAGATTATAAATAGAACAGAATGATGTCAGATTATAAATAGAACAGAATGTTGTCAGATTATAAATAGAACAGAATGTTGTCAGATTATAAATAGAACAGAATGATGTCAGATTATAAATAGAACAGAATGATGTCAGATTATAAATAGAACAGATGATGTCAGATTATAAATAGAACAGAATGTTGTCAGATTATAAATAGAACAGAATGTTGTCAGATTATAAATAGAACAGAATGATGTCAGATTATAAATAGATGAATGTCAGATTATAAATAGAACAGAATGTTGTCAGATTATAAATAGAACAGAATGTTGTCAGATTATAAATAGAACAGAATGTTGTCAGATTATAAATAGAACAGAATGTTGTCAGATTATAAATAGAACAGAATGTTGTCAGATTATAAATAGAACAGAATGTTGTCAGATTATAAATAGAACAGAATGTTGTCAGATTATAAATAGAACAGAATGTTGTCAGATTATAAATAGAACAGAATGATGTCAGATTATAAATAGAACAGAATGATGTCAGATTATAAATAGAACAGAATGATGTCAGATTATAAATAGAACAGAATGTTGTCAGATTATAAATAGAACAGAATGTTGTCAGATTATAAATAGAACAGAATGTTGTCAGATTTTAAATAAAACAGAATGAAGTCAGATTATAAATAGAACAGAATGTTGTCAGATTATAAATAGAACAGAATGTTGTCAGATTATAAATAGAACAGAATGTTGTCAGATTATAAATAGAACAGAATGTTGTCAGATTATAAATAGAACAGAATGTTGTCAGATTATAAATAGAACAGAATGTTGTCAGATTATAAATAGAACAGAATGTTGTCAGATTATAAATAGAACAGAATGCTGTCAGATTGTTGTCAGATTATAAATAGAACAGAATGTTGTCAGATTATAAATAGAACAGAATGTTGTCAGATTATAAATAGAACAGAATGATGTCAGATTATAAATAGATGATGTCAGATTATAAATAGAACAGAATGATGTCAGATTATAAATAGAACAGAATGATGTCAGATTATAAATAGAACAGAATGTTGTCAGATTATAAATAGAACAGAATGTTGTCAGATTATAAATAGAACAGAATGTTGTCAGATTATAAATAGAACAGAATGATGTCAGATTATAAATAGAACAGAATGTTGTCAGATTATAAATAGAACAGAATGTTGTCAGATTATAAATAGAACAGAATGTTGTCAGATTATAAATAGAACAGAATGTTGTCAGATTATAAATAGAACAGAATGTTGTCAGATTATAAATAGAACAGATTGTTGTCAGATTATAAATAGAACAGAATGTTGTCAGATTATAAATAGAACAGAATGTTGTCAGATTATAAATAGAACAGAATGTTGTCAGATTATAAATAGAACAGAATGTTGTCAGATTATAAATAGAACAGAATGTTGTCAGATTATAAATAGAACAGAATGATGTCAGATTATAAATAGAACAGAATGTTGTCAGATTATAAATAGAACAGAATGTGTCAGATTATAAATAGAACAGAATGTTGTCAGATTATAAATAGAACAGAATGTGTCAGATTATAAATAGAACAGAATGTTGTCAGATTATAAATAGAACAGAATGTTGTCAGATTATAAATAGAACAGAATGTTGTCAGATTATAAATAGAACAGAATGTTGTCAGATTATAAATAGAACAGAATGTTGTCAGATTATAAATAGAACAGAATGTTGTCAGATTATAAATAGAACAGAATGTTGTCAGATTATAAATAGAATGCAGAATGTTGTCAGATTAAAAATAGAACAGAATGTTGTCAGATTATAAATAGAACAGAATGTTGTCAGATTATAAATAGAACAGATGATGTCAGATTATAAATAGAACAGAATGATGTCAGATTATAAATAGAACAGAATGATGTCAGATTATAAATAGAACAGAATGTGTCAGATTATAAATAGAACAGAATGTTGTCAGATTATAAATAGAACAGAATGTTGTCAGATTATAAATAGAACAGAATGTTGTCAGATTATAAATAGAACAGAATGTTGTCAGATTATAAATAGAACAGAATGTTGTCAGATTATAAATAGAACAGAATGTTGTCAGATTATAAATAGAACAGAATGTTGTCAGATTATAAATAGAACAGAATGTTGTCAGATTAAAAATAGAACAGAATGTTGTCAGATTATAAATAGAACAGAATGTTGTCAGATTATAAATAGAACAGAATGTTGTCAGATTATAAATAGAACAGAATGTTGTCAGATTAAAATAGAACAGAATGTTGTCAGATTATAAATAGAACAGAATGTTGTCAGATTATAAATAGAACAGAATGTTGTCAGATTATAAATAGAACAGAATGTTGTCAGATTATAAATAGAACAGAATGTTGTCAGATTATAAATAGAACAGAATGTTGTCAGATTATAAATAGAACAGAATGTTGTCAGATTATAAATAGAACAGAATGTTGTCAGATTATAAAATAGAACAGAATGTTGTCAGATTATAAATAGAACAGAATGTTGTCAGATTAAAATAGAACAGAATGTTGTCAGATTATAAATAGAACAGAATGTTGTCAGATTATAAAATAGAACAGAATGTTGTCAGATTATAAATAGAACAGAATGTGTCAGATTATAAATAGAACAGAATGTTGTCAGATTATAAATAGAACAGAATGTTGTCAGATTATAAATAGAACAGAATGTTGTCAGATTATAAATAGAACAGAATGTTGTCAGATTATAAATAGAACAGAATGTTGTCAGATTATAAATAGAACAGAATGTTGTCAGATTATAAATAGAACAGAATGTTGTCAGATTATAAATAGAACAGAATGTTGTCAGATTATAAATAGAACAGAATGTTGTCAGATTATAAAATAGAACAGAATGTTGTCAGATTATAAATAGAACAGAATGTTGTCAGATTATAAATAGAACAGAATGTGTCAGATTATAAATAGAACAGAATGTTGTCAGATTATAAATAGAACAGAATGTTGTCAGATTATAAATAGAACAGAATGTTGTCAGATTATAAATAGAACAGAATGTTGTCAGATTATAAATAGAACAGAATGTTGTCAGATTATAAATAGAACAGAATGTTGTCAGATTATAAATAGAACAGAATGTTGTCAGATTATAAATAGAACAGAATGTGAATTAGATTATAAATAGAAATAGAACATGTTGTCAGATTATAAAATAGAACAGAATGTTGTCAGATTATAAATAGAACAGAATGTTGTCAGATTATAAATAGAACAGAATGTTGTCAGATTATAAATAGAACAGAATGTTGTCAGATTATAAATAGAACAGAATGTTGTCAGATTATAAATAGAACAGAATGTTGTCAGATTATAAATAGAACAGAATGATGTCAGATTATAAATAGAACAGAATGTTGTCAGATTATAAATAGAACAGAATGTTGTCAGATTATAAATAGAACAGAATGATGTCAGATTATAAATAGAACAGAATGTTGTCAGATTATAAATAGAACAGAATGATGTCAGATTATAAATAGAACAGAATGTTGTCAGATTATAAATAGAACAGAATGTTGTCAGATTATAAATAGAACAGAATGTTGTCAGATTATAAATAGAACAGAATGTTGTCAGATTATAAATAGAACAGAATGATGTCAGATTATAAATAGAACAGAATGTTGTCAGATTATAAATAGAACAGAATGTTGTCAGATTATAAATAGAACAGAATGTTGTCAGATTATAAATAGAACAGAATGATGTCAGATTATAAATAGAACAGAATGTTGTCAGATTATAAATAGAACAGAATGTTGTCAGATTATAAATAGAACAGAATGTTGTCAGATTATAAATAGAACAGAATGATGTCAGATTATAAATAGAACAGAATGTTGTCAGATTATAAATAGAACAGAATGTTGTCAGATTTTAAATAGAACAGAATGATGTCAGATTATAAATAGAACAGAATGTTGTCAGATTATAAATAGAACAGAATGTTGTCAGATTATAAATAGAACAGAATGTTGTCAGATTATAAATAGAACAGAATGTTGTCAGATTATAAATAGAACAGAATGATGTCAGATTATAAATAGAACAGAATGTTGTCAGATTATAAATAGAACAGAATGTTGTCAGATTATAAATAGAACAGAATGTTGTCAGATTATAAATAGAACAGAATGTTGTCAGATTATAAATAGAACAGAATGTTGTCAGATTATAAATAGAACAGAATGTTGTCAGATTATAAATAGAACAGAATGTTGTCAGATTATAAATAGAACAGAATGTTGTCAGATTATAAATAGAACAGAATGTTGTCAGATTATAAATAGAACAGAATGTTGTCAGATTATAAATAGAACAGAATGTTGTCAGATTATAAATAGAACAGAATGTTGTCAGATTATAAATAGAACAGAATGTTGTCAGATTATAAATAGAACAGAATGTTGTCAGTATAAAAATAGAACAGAATGTTGTCAGATTATAAAATAGAACAGAATGTTGTCAGATTATAAATAGAACAGAATGATGTCAGATTATAAATAGAACAGAATGTTGTCAGATTATAAATAGAACAGAATGATGTCAGATTATAAATAGAACAGAATGTTGTCAGATTATAAATAGAACAGAATGTTGTCAGATTATAAATAGAACAGAATGATGTCAGATTATAAATAGAACAGAATGTTGTCAGATTATAAATAGAACAGAATGTTGTCAGATTATAAATAGAACAGAATGTTGTCAGATTATAAATAGAACAGAATGTTGTCAGATTATAAATAGAACAGAATGTTGTCAGATTATAAATAGAACAGAATGTTGTCAGATTATAAATAGAACAGAATGTGTCAGATTATAAATAGAACAGAATGATGTCAGATTATAAATAGAACAGAATGATGTCAGATTTAAATAGAAGATTGTCAATTAAATAGAAGATGTCAGATTATAAATAGAAACAGAATGTTGTCAGATTATAAATAGAACAGAATGTTGTCAGATTATAAATAGAACAGAATGTTGTCAGATTATAAATAGAACAGAATGTTGTCAGATTATAAATAGAACAGAATGTTGTCAGATTATAAATAGAACAGAATGTTGTCAGATTATAAATAGAACAGAATGTTGTCAGATTATAAATAGAACAGAATGATGTCAGATTATAAATAGAACAGAATGTTGTCAGATTAAAAATAGAACAGAATGTTGTCAGATTATAAATAGAACAGAATGTTGTCAGATTATAAATAGAACAGAATGATGTCAGATTATAAATAGAACAGAATGATGTCAGATTATAAATAGAACAGAATGTTGTCAGATTAAAAATAGAACAGAATGTTGTCAGATTATAAATAGAACAGAATGTTGTCAGATTAAAAATAGAACAGAATGTTGTCAGATTTTAAATAGAACAGAATGTTGTCAGATTATAAATAGAACAGAATGTAGTAATTATAAATAGAACAGAATGTTGTCAGATTATAAAAAGAACAGAATGTTGTCAGATTATAAATAGAACAGAATGTTGTCAGATTATAAATAGAACAGAATGATGTCAGATTAAAATAACAATAGAACAGAATGTTGTCAGATTTTAAATAGAACAGAATGATGTCAGATTATAAATAGAACAGAATGTTGTCAGATTATAAATAGAACAGAATGTTGTCAGATTAAAAATAGAACACCGAATGTTGTCAGATTATAAATAGAACAGAATGATGTCAGCTTATAAATAGAACAGAATGATGTCAGATTATAAATAGAACAGAATGTTGTCAGATTAAAAATAGAACCGAGTGATGTCAGATTATAAATAGAACAGAATGTTGTCAGATTATAAATAGAACAGAATGATGTCAGATTATAAATAGAACAGAATGTTGTCAGATTATAAATAGAACAGAATGATGTCAGATTATAAATAGATGATGTCAGATTATAAATAGAACAGAATGTTGTCAGATTATAAATAGAACAGAATGTTGTCAGATTATAAATAGAACAGAATGTTGTCAGATTATAAATAGAACAGAATGTTGTCAGATTATAAATAGAACAGAATGTTGTCAGATTATAAATAGAACAGAATGTTGTCAGATTATAAATAGAACAGAATGTTGTCAGATTATAAATAGAACAGAATGTTGTCAGATTATAAATAGAACAGAATGTTGTCAGATTATAAATAGAACAGAATGTTGTCAGATTATAAATAGAACAGAATGTTGTCAGATTATAAATAGAACAGAATGTTGTCAGATTTTAAATAGAACAGAATGTTGTCAGATTATAAATAGAACAGAATGTTGTCAGATTATAAATAGAACAGAATGTTGTCAGATTATAAATAGAACAGAATGTTGTCAGATTTTAAATAGAACAGAATGTTGTCAGATTATAAATAGAACAGAATGTTGTCAGATTATAAATAGAACAGAATGTTGTCAGATTATAAATAGAACAGAATGTTGTCAGATTATAAATAGAACAGAATGTTGTCAGATTATAAATAGAACAGAATGTTGTCAGATTATAAATAGAACAGAATGTTGTCAGATTAAAAATAGAACAGAATGTTGTCAGATTAAAAAATAGAACAGAATGTTGTCAGATAAAAAATAGAACTGAGTGATGTCAGATTATAAATAGATGATGTCAGATTATAAATAGATGATGTCAGATTATAAATAGAACAGAATGTTGTCAGATTATAAATAGAACAGAATGTTGTCAGATTAAAAATAGAACAGAATGTTGTCAGATTTTAAATAGAACAGAATGATGTCAGATTATAAATAGAACAGAAAGTTGTCAGATTATAAATAGAACAGAATGTTGTCAGATTTTAAATAGAACAGAATGATGTCAGATTATAAATAGAACAGAATGTTGTCAGATTATAAATAGAACAGAATGTTGTCAGATTTTAAATAGAACAGAATGATGTCAGATTATAAATAGAACAGAATGATGTCAGATTATAAATAGAACAGAATGTTGTCAGATTTTAAATAGAACAGAATGATGTCAGATTATAAATAGAACAGAATGTTGTCAGATTATGAATAGAACAGAATGTTGTCAGATTATAAATAGAACAGAATGTTGTCAGATTAAAAATAGAACAGAATATTGTCAGATTATAAATAGAACAGAATGATGTCAGATTATAAATAGAACAGAATGTTGTCAGATTATAAATAGAACAGAATGTTGTCAGATTTTAAATAGAACAGAATGATGTCAGATTATAAATAGAACAGAATGATGTCAGATTATAAATAGAACAGAATGTTGTCAGATTAAAAATAGAACTGAGTGATGTCAGATTATAAATAGAACAGAATGATGTCAGATTAAAAATAGAACTGAGTGATGTCAGATTATAAACAGATGATGTCAGATTATAAATAGATGATGTCAGATTATAAATAGAACAGAATGTTGTCAGATTAAAAATAGAACTGAGTGATGTCAGATTATAAACAGATGATGTCAGATTATAAATAGATGATGTCAGATTATAAATAGAACAGAATGATGTCAGATTATAAATAGAACAGAATGTTGTCAGATTATAAATAGAACAGAATGATGTCAGATAATAAATAGAACAGAATGTTGTCAGATTATAAATATAACAGAATGTTGTCAGATTAAAAACAGAACAGAATGTTGTCAGATTATAAATAGAACAGAATGTTGTCAGATTATAAATAGAACAGAATGTTGTCAGATTAAAAACAGAAGAGAATGTTGTCAGATTATAAATAGAACAGAATGTTGTCAGATTATAAATAGAACAGAATGTTGTCAGATTATAAATAGAACAGAATGTTGTCAGATTATAAATAGAACAGAATGATGTCAGATTAAAAATAGAACTGAGTGATGTCAGATTATAAATAGATGATGTCAGATTATAAATAGAACAGGATGATGTCAGATTATAAATAGAACAGAATGATGTCAGATTATAAATAGAACAGAATGATGTCAGATTATAAATAGAACAGAATGTTGTCAGATTATAAATAGAACAGAATGTTGTCAGATTATAAATAGAACAGAATGATGTCAGATTATAAATAGAACAGAATGATGTCAGATTACAAATAGAACAGAGGGATGCCTCAAAATTTTGTTATATAAGATCAAGTGTTGGGACTGATCAAATAAGATGATGGGTGTCATATGCAACTACCTTTTAATTGTATGCAGATTTCATGTAAAGTTTCCCTATTTGTATTCCAATATTTCAAAAAAGAGGGTAAAGCAGAAAAAAAACTATAGGGGGCACAAAGATCCACCTGTGATCTCTTCATATGAATGAAGGTCAAGGTCATTCATTTGAACAAACTGGGTAGCCCTTAATCTCAGCATGCTATAGGCCCGATAGGAGTATCCTGGGCCTTCTGGTTCATGAGAAGAAGTTTTTTTAAAATGATTTTAGCCTTTTTGACCCCTGTGACCGTGAATGAAGGTCAAAGTCATTCATTTGAACAAACTTAGTAGCCCTTCATCTAAGCATGCTACATTTCCAATATGAGTATCCTGGGCCTTTCGGTTCTTGAGAAGTCGTTTGAAGATTTAAGACTATTTGACCCCTGTGACCTTGAATGAAAGTCAAGGTCATTCATTTGAACAAACTTAGTAGCCCTCCATCCCAGCATGTCACAGGCCCAATATCAGGTCACTAGGCCTCTTAGTTATTCAAAAGAAGTTGTTTAAATATTTAAGACTACAATGGTCATCCTGACCCTTATGGTCAGATGACCTCAAAATCTCTTTTTGACACTGAATGAAGATTTTTTTTCTGACACTTGATTATTTGCTTACAGGAAAGGACAGTGCAACAGGAAACAAACCAGCTAACTATTTAGAATACATAAAATCTGAGAGGGACTATAAGCGCCGTCGTCAGACCTACAGAGCCAAGAATGTCTACACAACAAAGAAATCCTATACTGAGGCAAGCATCAGATTCTCCTTTGTTCATTATCTGTATCTCCATTGTTGGAATGTCGTTGGGTGGAACAGCATAAAATACTTGTACATTGTAATGGTAGAATGGTTGAGATGTCTGACATTCTACCAAAATTTTAATCAAGTTAATCATATTCGATTGAAACTTAGTCGGGTTACCCTTTGCAACAAATAGGCATCAAAGACTACCATGTAAATGTTCTGTAAGGTTCTGATGTTTTTGGGGTGAAGCCATAATCTTACACTTTCCTGGTCCACTTGGCAGACCCATGTAAGATCCTATTACTATATGTTTTGTGATCTTTTACAGGTTATAAGAGATGTTATAGAAAATCAGACAGATTTGTTTGCATCCTTCATGAATCTCGGACAGCAGGGAGGTACAGAGAAGGAGGACTCCGAAGATATGTCAATAGATTCAAGTCGGACTGGTGTTCAATCTGAGGAGAAAAATAAAAATTCCACGTCTTCAAGAGATCAATTCAGAGATAAAAGTGTAGATAGGCCGAAGGAAAGAAAATATGACAAATCAAAAGAACAGGGGAGTCATTGGTCAGGGAATTCAGATCATATTTCAAGTCCATCTGATGAGCGAAGAAAGGAAAGAGTTGTCGAGAATTCTATAGATAGAGACTTTTCAGGGTATGGTTATGGAGATCATAGATTGGGAAAGGAAAAGAAAAGATCTTTATCTGCGTCAGAAAGCAGTGATAGCGATTCCAGCAAGAGACGTAAAAAACATCACAAGAAACATAAGCATAAAAGCAAGCATAAACATAAGTCAAAGTATGCTGAATAAGGTTAGCAGTATAAGACATGTACATAAGGTAGATTGTAAAGGGACACTATTCATTAGTGCTATGTCCCAATGGAAAATAAGTATGGCCTTGTTCAATAAAAATATTAGTAAAATGTTGATGTTAAAATGTTTGTTATAATTTGAGTACTCAGGCGGTACCTAGGTAAATACAATCAAATACATTAACTGTAATCCTTTTAGGGTTTTTCGCATCAGTATTGTTCTGCTAAAATGTGATTGCACTTACCTATTGTATTTTTTTGTATCTAGTTATTGTGGTGACCGCTCTTCATTGTGCGTAACTCTCTTAGAATGTGAATAGGACAAACTAAGTATGTTTACAGTAAACCAGATATATCAAATATCAGAGAAACATTTAAAATATTCATGTTAATCACTTTTTAGCTTATGCCATGGCGCGGCGTCCGTCGTCCGTCCGTCCGTCAACATTTCCTTTAAATCGCTACTAGTCATAGAGTTCTGCATGGATTGTAACCAAATTTGGCCAGAAACATCCTTGGGTGAAGGGGAACAGAACTGTACAAATTTTGGCTCTGACCCCCCCCCAGGGGCAGGAGGGGCGGGGTTTATTAGGGGAAATAGAGGTAAATCCTATAAATCACTACTTGTCCTAGAGTTCTGCATGGATTGTAACCAAATTTGGCCAGATACATCCTTGGGAGAAGGGGATCAGAACCTGTATACATTTTGGCTCTGACCCCCCGGGGACAGGAGGAGCGGGGCCCAATCGGGGAAATAGAGGTAAATCCTATAAATCGCTACTTTTCCTAGAGTTCTGCATGGATTGAAACCAACTTTGGCCAGAAACATAATTGGGGGAAGGGGAACAGAACTTGTATAAATTTTGGCTCTGACCCCTCCGTGGGCAGGAGGGGTGGGGCCCAATAGGGGAAATAGAGGTAAATCCTATAAATTGCTACTTGTCCTAGGGTTCTGCATGGATTGTAACCAAATTTTGCCAGAAACATCCTTGGGGTTAACAGAATTGGTATAAATTTTGGCTTTGACCCCCTGGAGGAGAAAGAGTGGGGCCCAATAGAGGAATTAGAGGTAAATATCCAAATTCCTTCAGAAAAGAAACAATGAACTTATATTCAGAACATTACTTGGCATTACAAACCAGGTGAGCGATACAGGCCCTCTGGGCCTCTTGTTTTGACTTCTACATGTATTTGTAACGAAGCTGCGGTGCGCTTCGGTGCTATATTTTCCGGAAATTATATCAACCGAGACTTTGGCGGGAATTTGCTGGGCACGAGATCTCGGGACTGCGCCGAGACTTTCAGTTTTCTACCGGGCCTTGAGAGGTGAGGGTTGTGTTTTTGAATCCTATGTAATTTTTATATATTTATCGCCCATCCTTTCCCTAATTTGCTGTTATTGTATAGTATGGAAATGCATTAACATTACTGTGTGTGTATTTTTCGCTGTCAGTCGATATTTTTGCTATATTTTTGAGTTTGAAATACTTGTGAAATTGTGCAATGTTGGACTCGTTTTTAGACGGGTTTCGATAGTAATTAAAAGTCTTCACTCTTGTGTTGAGAGCTGTTGGTAGGCTGGAAAAGAGTGGGAGCCTCCTGTGTTGAGTTTCAGGGTTAACCGTTAAGGAGATATTTTGAGAATCTTCGCTGGAGAACGGTGTTTGTGAAATTGGAGGTTAAACTATCGATAATTGGCCCGGTGTGTAGCGCCATGTGCACGGTCTTTCATTGATGGGTAGGAGTTTATTCTGATAGCGAAGATGTGAGAATATTAGCAGCAAAACTGTCCATTACACACTACTTCCCACTGCGGGTATTTTCTTGATGTCGCCTTTACACATGTTAAATATTAATAAACTTTAAAATGAATTTGATATTGTCCATTGTCCATACTCACTAGTACCTTTGAATATTGTAGCGAGACATAGGAATCTGCAAGCTAACGCAGCAGTCGAACCCAGAGCAAAACAAATTAATTGTATCATTCTTACTCTATGGTAATGACTACGGTCGTAGCAAATCAAGTCGTTACAATTTGGCGCCCAACGTGGGGCCCTAATTAACTAATTAATTGAATTTTTGATTGTTGACTTACTTACTCGTTTATTTACTATGCGGTGTGACGAATCCCTGTGGTTGTGAAATTTATACAGGTATACTGTTTACGTTTCGGTTGAGTGGTTACGCTTGTGTGTATAATTTCTCAGGTGTGAGCTATTTATAGCTTGCACTGTGTTTCTCTTTTATATTCTGGACTTAGTCTTGTTGGCTTGATTAACGAAACTTGTGTAGGCGTTTCACATTAGTACTGGTGAGAATATGGACAGTGCGGATTTGGGAAATGAAATATAGGCTTTACAATCCTGGGTAAAAACTTTCATTGCGAATGCTCATGGGAGGTGTCGTGTAACAGGGTACAGCGGAAGGATGGGCGACAGTATTACTGGGGAGGCCGCTCATGGGTAAAAGGGACTAAGTAGGATTTATTGTAGTAACTGATATGGGGTAAGAGTGGGTTAAATTCTGAAACTGATAGGCCAGCACTGAAAATACAAACTTGTGATTTGGATATTTGAGGGGTTGTTGTTATTTAGTAGTATTGATATTACATTTTGATAGGACTAACATTTGTTGTTCAACTTGTTTTTCATATCTACTATATACTGGTGCCCCTGACCTGGGGGGAGGAGCCAAGGAAGAGGACCCAGGCCCCTGTGTCATTGCTGGTGCCACAACGTCAAAGCGGTTTGGGGAAATGCGTGCAGTCCTGTCCGGACCCAGACGTCCTTATTAATATTCCTGGAAGTACAAAGTGTGATATAAAGTGCCCGGAGGAACTTTGATGTGATAAGTGTCGGGACATTGGGGTGTTGCTTTTGGCCATGGTAACAATAACCCCCAGTGCTTGATTCCAGGAAATTTCAGTGTTACACAAGGAGAACATTATAGTTTGGGCCCGATCCGGCAGGGTAATTACCCCGAACCGCGCAGCACAGGGGTCTGGAGGACACTGTGTCGAGCCCTGAATATCCCTTCCCCCAGGGGGCATCGGAACCCTGAATATCCCTTACCCCAGGGGGCATCGGAACTATTGGATAATGTGCATATAGTGAACATTCAAATTTCAATGTATTGATAAGTATTCCTGAAATGTTAATATCAGTTATATATGTTTTTCGTTTCGTTATTGGTAGGCTAAATATAGCTATAGTCATGTAGTGTTAGGTATAATTGGGGGGGGGGGGGGGGCTGTTTGTAATATTGTCTATATAATGGGGGTTGTAATGTAGGTGAACCGGGGGGTATATAATGTTAGGTGTAATCGGTGGGGGCAACCAGGGGCATTTAGATAGGACTTGGGGTAGTTGTAGTTAGTTAGGGAGAAAGTCCAAGGACTTCTCCTATTCAAAATTGTTGGGGAGGGTATTTTTGGCTGTTAGGTATTCTGGCCACTGTGGGGACTATGGTTCTGGTGGTTAAAGTTGATATGACCAACACTGGGGTCTTGTACTTACGTGGTCAGACTTAATTAGTTTGGGAGGGAGCTATACTAGGTAACGGGAAAAGTCACTGGTCTACCCCAAATTTTCATTCAAGTTGGCTTAAGTAAAATCATAAGAGTGGCTTCCCCAGTCTTGTAGGATCGTTTAGGGCCCGGTGGAAAACTTTGTTTTGTTAATTGTATGTTTTTTGTATTTGTGTTTTTTTTCCCCATAATGTCATATTTTTTTTCCTTTTGTTCTAAAAATCGTGTAAAAAGGAGGTGGTGTCCAAGGCAGGAAAAAAAAAATTATCTAAGGGTACTTTTCTGGTTTTGGAATTGTCTAAAAGTATAAGGGTAATTTAACATGGTTAAAAGACTCTTGGGACATTGTTCTGGTTTTTTTTTTATAAATGCTGGACTGGTTCGCCCGTTGTCAGTATAATGTGACCAGGTGGGGTGTGGTGCTTGGTGTCTTCGGCGGCATGCTTCAGTGATATAGCACTATAAAAAGGGCAACAGTTCCACTATACAAGAAGACACTACATGAATATACCGCAGTCTCCCAAAACACGCACCTCGCACAACATACACGCAACAGACCGCATACATGGGAGGCCGTCCTTACATGACCATAGCTGTTAATAGGACGTTAATCAATCAAACAAACAAACAAAATATAAATGCTGGAATCTTGTGAAACCAACAAGGTTAATGACTGCAAGGGATTATCACGTTTATCTATAATCTTAAAGTTTTCGTATACGAAGTTCAGGGACATGGAGCTTAAGCTTTTTCTGCCTTGGAAAATTATTCAGCTCTCTATTATTATATAAGTTATGTTTGGTGGTGTCTAACTTTGCACAGTGGAAAGTGTAATGCGTGCAAATATATATGTTAGGGGTAAAATCAATTGCTGATTGATGTCCATTTCACAATGACAATTATTATGGTCTCACCATGGTAATACTCGACAACATCTTCTAATATACATTTATTGCAAAAGTAAGCAAGGACCCTTGCTTACTTGCCTGTTACAATTCGTTTAGCACCCATTTCTGCGCTGAAATTCTCCAGTCTGCTCCGAGGTCACTTGGCATTGTACATACGTCAGGTGGTAGTACAATATATATATATATACATGGCATTTGCAGTTGATTGCTAGGGCTGTAAAACAAGTATACAAAGAGAAAGAAATACAAAAGAAAAGGAATGAAAAACAACCATGCCCTAAGCTATATATATATAATCACTACTAAACAGAAGTGATTGATGTACTCGTAGAGAAAATAAGTGATATTACAGGTGAGCGGAGTATTGAATTTTGCTAGCCACCAGCTACTACCTATACCAAGGGCACATAACTCATGTGACTCTCTGAGCTGTCTGGGGGTTTCATAGCTTGTCGCTGCCAATACTACATTTGATACAACAGGTTTGGCTATAGTGGATGTTTTCAGGTACATACCAGTGGTGTTACAGAATAAAGATGTTGTAATAATTAGATATCTGGAAAAAAAACATAAGAGAAATAAAAAATAAGGAAATATTACTTGTAATTGGTTGCAAATGAAAAGTCGTAGATTTGCACAGGATTCCTTGATGAAATATAATGTTTTCGTTGTTTTAACCTTTGATGCACTAGCATTGTGGTTATTTAGCAAAAATATTAATATTGAACATCTTAGGGATAATTAATCGGTGATACTTGTACATGTTCTATACTTGTTATGTGATATAATTGTGTACTGGCATTGGGATGATTGTGTTTTTTTAATTCCCAATTCCACTTCAGTATATTTGTTATATAGAGAGTCCACCTCCTTTGTTTTTGGTACCTTGTTGTTCAATTGTTTTTTTGTTGTTGTTATGATTGTGATTTTGGCCAGTGAGGGATAATTTAAAGATAATGACATGTTCTATCTCCTGTTTAGAATGGCTGCGGTATGTTGATGCATTTCCGTCCTCTGTAATTGTAGGAAGTTCTCACATTATTTATTTTTTATCTTGCAGTAGGTTGTTAGTGGCTGCGGGTCGCATCCTGTGTAGGTGGTTGGGGGGACAATATACAAACTTGGTGTTTTTTTTTTCATTTTTTTCCCTTAGCTGACCTTTCCTTATTAAGGCATGTTTGTCTTTGTGCAAAATTTTGGGTTTTATTTTTTTTTCTCGGATTACCTCCCTTTATTAAGAAATGTTCGACTTTGTAGACTTAAGGTTTTTCTTTCCTTAAATTACCTCCCCTTGATAGGTTCTTTAAAATTTAGTTGTTTTTTTTTATTCTATTTTTATTGTAGTTCGAGTTCGTGAACTGGATACTTCCAAATTTGAAATTTGTGCAACTTACTTTCGGCTTTAAATGTTTCGACTTTTGGCCGGAAACATCCTTGGGGGAAGGGGAACAGAACTTGTATAAATTTTGGCTCTGACCCCCCCCCCCCCCCCCCGTGGGCCCGTGGGCAGGAGGGGTGGGGCCCAATTGGGGAAATAGAGGTAAATCCTATAAATTGCTACTTGTCCTAGGGTTCTGCATGGATTGTAACCAAATTTGGCCAGAAACATCCTTGGGGTTAACAGAATTAGTATAAATTTTGGCTTTGACCCCCTGGAGGAGAAAGAGAGGGGCCCAATAGGGGGATTAGAGGTAAATATCCAAATTCCTTCAGAAAAGAAACAATGAACTTATATTCAGAACATTACTTGGCATTACAAACCAGGTGAGCGATACAGGCCTCTGGGCCTCTTGTTTTGACTTCTACATGTATTTGTAACGAAGCTGCGGTGCACTTCGTTGCTATGTTTTCCGGAAATTATATTAACCAAGACTTTGGCGGGAATTTGCTGGGCACGAGATCTCGGGACTGCGGCGAGACTTTCAGTTTTCTACCGGGCCTCGAGAGGTGAGGGTTGTGTTTTTGAATCCTATGTAATTTTTATATATTTGTTGCCCATCCTTTCCCTAATTTGCTGTAATCGTATAGTATGAAAATGCATTAACATTACTGTGTGTGTATTTTTCGCTGTCAGTCGATATTTTTGCTATATTTTTGAGTTTGAAATACTTGTGAAATTGTGCAATGTTGGACTTGGCATGTCTCGCTTTTAGACGGGTTTCGATAGTAATTAAAAGTCTTCATTCTTGTGTTGAGAGCCGTTGGTAGGCTGGAAAAGAGTGGGAGCCTCCTGTGTTGAGTTTCAGGGTTAACCGTTAAGGAGATATTTTGAGAATCTTCGCTGGAGAACGGTGTTTGTGTGAAATTGGAGGTTGAACTATCGATAATCGGCCCGGTGTGTAGCGCCACGTGCACGGTCTTTCATTGATGGGTAGGAGTTAACTCTGATAGCGAAGACGTGGGAATATTAGCAGCAAAACTGTCCATTACACACTACTTCCCACTGCGGGTATTTTCTTGTTGTCGCCTTTACACATGTTAAATATTAATAAACTATAAAATGAATTTGATGTCGTCCATTGTCCATACTCACTAGTACCTTTGATTATTGTAGCGAGACATAGGAATCTGCAAGCTAACGCGGCAGTCAAACCCAGAGCAAAACAAATTAATTGTATCATTCTTACTCTATGCTAATGACTACGGTCGTAGCGAAACAAGTCGTTACATATTGTAGCCCAAGATACTCTGGCTCTGACAACAGACTTAGACCTTATGACAAATAGATGTCTGGTGTAGGGCCTGAGCGCACTGCTATATGAAAACGTGGAATTCACGACACTGTTTGATATTTGCCCAGGTCCTTTTCAGACTGCTTACAAAACATACTACAGAGTAACGCTGCTTGCCTTGCTCTTTTCAACAGTTGAGTAATTTATCTACCCATAGCAATCCATTGAGATTTGAGGCAATTTACATATTATGAGAAAATGGTGACGGCGACAATGGAAGTTTAAAGTTGCGTCAAAAGAAACTACTCTATTGACATAATAGAATGTGCATGCCTGATAAAATGGATTGCTATGGGTAGATAAATTATTCGTTTGATATCTATCCGTCATAATGTCCAAGTCTGGTGTCAGGGCCAAGGTATCTCTTGCTGCATGTATTGTAATCCAAGGTTTGTTTATGTAGGAGAGTAGATGTTCCACCGCTGACAAATGGTATTTTTTCACCATCAAAAACAGGAGCAGACTATTTAGTATTTTTCTTCAGTTACAAAAGTTACTTTACATCATTACCACCATTGAAAAGTTTGAGCTTCTAATTTTACTTCAAGTTAAAAATATGAAAAAAATAATAAATTGCATCCTGAAAAAATTCCGTGGCACTATATCCTATATGGAATGAAGCATTGCACATGCACCAAAGGCGAAATAAGTTATTTTATGTTATTTTTTGTGTTAATTAGGCATATATATACATGATTAAACACCAATTATTGTTCAAATGATGAATATCATTTATGCTCTGTGGGCGGTGGAGCATCTTTAAGTTCTGAGTTTCCTTTTGTCCAGTGCTGGTTATCTGTATCTTTTCATTTACATTACTTGGTCATGTGCTAGATTGACTTTAGCTAAGTTTTGGCAGAAACATCTTTTGGGAATGTCATCAGATACTGCATAAATGGGAACACCCCAGGCCAGAAAGGCAGAAATAATCATGCAACTACAGTAATCTAGTCATTGAGATTTTAACCAAAATTGGTCAAAAAGATTTAATTTTTTTTGGAAAGGGGATCAGATTATGCATAAATTATGATTTTGACCCCCCTCAGTCATTCCTGAGAATTTTTTTTAATCAATTTCATATTGATAAGAACTACAGTTGTTATTAGCATGAGGTAGGAACTTAACATTTACTTATATTTCAAAATTATTCTCAACTTCCAGATAAAATAATTCTCTTCACGGCCACCAGTTCTAAAAGTGTGCAAAGGTGTTCATTTTACCAATTTTTAGGTCATCTGACCCGAAGGGTCAGGATGACCTATAGTCATCATGTTTCGTCCGTCGTCGTGCGCCGTCCGCCGTGCGCCGTCCGCCGTGCGCCGTCCGCCGTGCGCCGTCCGCCGTGCGTTAACTTTTCACATTTTGAACTTCTTCTCAAGTTTGACCAGTGGGATTGAGCTGAAACTTACCTGAAATGATCCTGAGATGGTCCCGACAAAGTGTTGATATTTTTCGGGTCGATCCGAAATCCAAGATGGCCGCCACAGCCGCCATCTTGAAAACACATTTTAAACTTCTTCTCAAGTTCTACCGGTGCGATTTGGCTGAAACTTGCATGAAATGATCCTGACATGGTCCCGACAAAGTGTTGTTATTTTTCGGGTCGATCCGAAATCCAAGATGGCCGCCACAGGCGCCATCTTGAAAACACATTTTGAACTTCTTCTCAAGTTCTACCGGTGCGATTTGGCTGAAACTTGCATGAAATGATCCTGACTGGTCCCGACAAAGTGTTGTTATTTTTCGGGTCGATCCGAAATCCAAGATGGCCGCCACAGTCTCCATCTTGAAAACACATTTTGAACTTCTTCTCAAGTTCTACCGGTGCGATTTGGCTGAAACTTGCATGAAATGATCCTGACATGGTCCCGACAAAGTGTTGTTATTTTTCGGGTCGATCCGAAATCCAAGATGGCCGCCACAGGCGCCATCTTGAAAACACTTTTTGAACTTCTTCTCAAGTTCTACCGGTGCGATTTGGCTGAAACTTGCATGAAATGATCCTGACATGGTCCCGACAAAGTGTTGTTATTTTTCGGGTCGATCCGAAATCCAAGATGGCCGCCACAGGCGCCATCTTGAAAACACTTTTTGAACTTCTTCTCAAGTTTGACCAGTGGGATTGAGCTGAAACTTACCTGAAATGATCCTGAGATGGTCCCGACAAAGTGTTGTTATTTTTCGGGTCGATCCGAAATCCAAGATGGCCGCCACAGCCGCCATCTTGAAAACACATTTTAAACTTCTTCTCAAGTTCTACCGGTGCGATTTGGCTGAAACTTGCATGAAATGATCCTGACATGGTCCCGACAAAGTGTTGTTATTTTTCGGGTCGATCCGAAATCCAAGATGGCCGCCACAGGCGCCATCTTGAAAACACATTTTGAACTTCTTCTCAAGTTCTACCGGTGCGATTTGGCTGAAACTTGCATGAAATGATCCTGACATGGTCCCGACAAAGTGTTGTTATTTTTCGGGTCGATCCGAAATCCAAGATGGCCGCCACAGGCGCCATCTTGAAAACACATTTTGAACTTCTTCTCAAGTTCTACCGGTGCGATTTGGCTGAAACTTGCATGAAATGATCCTGACATGGTCCCGACAAAGTGTTGTTATTTTTCGGGTCGATCCGAAATCCAAGATGGCCGCCACAGGCGCCATCTTGAAAACACTTTTTGAACTTCTTCTCAAGTTCTACCGGTGCGATTTGGCTGAAACTTGCATGAAATGATCCTGACATGGTCCCGACAAAGTGTTGTTATTTTTCGGGTCGATCCGAAATCCAAGATGGCCGCCACAGGCGCCATCTTGAAAACACTTTTTGAACTTCTTCTCAAGTTCTACCGGTGCGATTTGGCTGAAACTTGCATGAAATGATCCTGACATGGTCCCGACAAAGTGTTGTTATTATTCGGGTCGATCCGAAATCCAAGATGGCCGCCACAGGCGCCATCTTGAAAACACATTTTGAACTTTCTCAAGTTCTACCAGTGCGATTTCGCTGAAACTTGCATGAAATGATCCTGACATGGTCCCGACAAAGTCTTGTTATTTTTCGGGTCGATCCGAAATCCAAGATGGCCGCCACAGCCGCCATCTTGAAAACACATTTTGAACTTCTTCTCAAGTTCTACCAGTGCGATTTGGCTGAAACTTGCATGAAATGATCCTGACATGGTCCCGACAAAGTGTTGTTATTTTTCGGGTCGATCTGAAATCCAAGATGGCCGCCACAGTCTCCATCTTGAAAACACATTTTGAACTTCTTCTCAAGTTCTACCGGTGCAATTTCGCTGAAACTTGCATGAAATGATCCTGACATGGTCCAGACAAAGTGTTGTTATTTTTCGGGTCAATCCGAAATCCAAGATGGCCGTCACAGCCGCCATCTTGAAAACACATTTTGAACTTATTCTCAAGTTCTACCGAAGGGATTTGGCTGAAACTTGCATGAAATGATCCTGACATGGTCCAGACAAAGTATTGTTACATCTCTGGTTGATCCCAAATCGAAGATGACAACCATGACACTATGTATAATTAAGTTCCTATATTTAAAGGCCCTTGGGCCTCTTGTTTGAAATAAAATTTGTTGAAAGAAATTGAAAATGATCCTGACATGATCCTGACAAAGTGACACCATATATAATTAATTTTACTATTGTCAAGGTAGTCAGATGACCGTTAAGGCCCTTTGGGCCTCTTGTTTATATGTCAAAGCACTTGCCTAAATTTGAATGAAAAAATGAACAAAGCCTGTGTATGGTCGCCAGGTGTCCATTGAAATCAATTTGTTTGAAAAGATAAAGTCATGTTGCACATCTACACATGGTACTGAAGTTTCATCGCAATTGGTCCAGTAGTTTAGGAGTTGTCTAGACGACTGAAGGACATCCAGACAGGGCGACTACAGTACACACAACCCAACTTTGTTGTAGGGGTTCAAAAACAAAACAACAAAACAAGCAAGTTATACATGTTTTTTATTTATTTATTGACATTTTTGGCATTTTTATGTTGAATTCTTCCCTTTCCACATACATAAAATATAGGAGCTGTAGTGTGTAGAGATGCAATATACAAAGCATGATAATTTGGTGCTGATATTCAAATTAAGTATAATAAAGCAGCAATATTGACAGCAAGCATAAGTACATAGTGTGAAATGATATGTACACCGTGAATGTCTACCATAAACGACAGAAACATTGATATTGGTTGAAGCAAATAATAAATTATTAACATATATATATAATATATTATATATATAACTATAGAAATTGAATCCATATACTATGTAAAGAATGTGATTTATCATGGTGTTTTTTTTCCAATTCTATAATACATCTTCAAGCACTTACAAGAACTTCACCACCCTATTTGTATACATTGTATATGTAATATGTAATATATGTCATAGTTTTTTGACAAAACAATAATTTCATTTAAAATGTTGTTCCAATAAATTGTAATTATTATGCAAACTTAATCGTAATTCTGACTTTAATATCCTACACTGAGAGAATAAATCATGCCACATTACAGAACAGATATAATACAAAACATTTCCTTGGTTGTTTTCTTATAAACAGATTTGATTTGAATTCAGAATAACTGTTCGACTTGAGTGAAATAACTGAAACAACGTCATTTTTGTCTAACTCTGTGTTAAATAATTGAAACAAGGTCATTTTAAAAGAAAAAACAGAAGGGATTCAAGATACAAGGAAAGTATCAACACCAACTTGACCTGCATGTTGTGGGGGAAAGAAGAAAAACAAAGAAAAAAATATCTCTGTTTTTTCTCACTAGCTATACCTTTGTGACTTCCCGGAATTTCTGCAGTTCGTTAAGTCAGCACCTTTGAAATGAGTTCCAAGCGAGCACCATGAAGTCAAAAATGTTGGCTCCTAATTCAGCAAATTTTTTTTCTCCTTTTCTTGGTTCAAATTATACAGAACAATTTTTTTAATGTTCTACCAAGACTAATTCTTCAGTGATTTGTTGCAGCCCTAAAACTGGATGAATTTAAAGGTGTTCCGAGGGGTTAAATGAGTGTTTTTGTCCTTTGGTATATATGTAATATAGGGTGACTTTATATAAATTTGATCACTGCCTCCACTAGGGATCGAACCCTGGACCACCTGGATTATTGTCAATTATTCAAGATAAAGAGAAGTGTTCGTTTGCCGAAAGGACTATTTAGATTAGTATTGTTTACCACTATCGTATTCAAATTTATATCACTTTTAAAATCCAATAACATAAGAATTGGGGTTCCCTACATACCTTCACACAAAAAAAAATCTTAATTGGAATATAATATTTTCTAAATACAGTATAATGTACCGAGTTTTTGTTGCACAAAGTTCTATTATTCTACCATTATAAACTATGAAATCTATATAAAATGTGGCACATACACCTATCACAAATAATTCGTTGGATTTTACATAAAATCAGAAAAAATTTCTGTGACTTCATAACGATTCATCAACAATAACTTGAACTACAATATTTCAAAAACAATTATACAAGGTATCTAAACAAGAATTGCACCATTATAGATTGGTATAATAAAACATTTATAACACTCTGTATCGGGCTATATCCAGAACCATGTGAGGGTTTCCTCTCTGTCTCGGGTTAAACCCTCAATCAACACCAGGAACATGACTTTGGCCACTTTCCTACACAGCGGGACCTAATTTGTATTATCATATTCATGTATGAGTAGAGAACAGAGTACTGGTCAGTAACGAGACGTATAGTTTTCATTTTACCATTTCATTGATGTGTGAAAATTTACAATGGGATATAAAAGTGCATTAAATGATATCATACAAGATGTCGCTAGCAACGATAAAAAAAAATAATAATACAAAAAAACAAGAGATCCCAGAGGGATCTTGGCACCCACCAAAGAATGATCTATGTCTGACAAACAAAAGAGGGATCTTTTCTCTGCTTTTCAAACTTTTTGTACAGCTATACATATTACTACATATGAAATGTGAGAATGATCTTTTGAGTACTTTCTGAGTAACAAACTTCAATTATCAATATCCAAGATGGCTACCTGTCGGCCATTTTTTTGACTGATTAGTCCGAAAATGCAATATGCACAAATAAGGTCCTAGGGGAACTTCCATATACAATTTGAGACAGATCACTTCAGTACTTTCTGAGCAATAGTGGTAACAAGCTTCAACTATCAAAATCCAAGATGGCGGCCTATATATCGGCCATCTTGTTCATCAATTTGTCCGAAAATACAATATGCACAACTAGACCCCTAGGGGAACCTGCAAATGCAATTTGAGACAGATCCCTTCAGTACTTTCTGAGAAATAGTGGTAACAAACTTCAATTGTCAAAATCCAAGATGGCGTCCAGTCGGCCAACTTGTTAACCGATCGGTACCAAAATGCAATATGCATAACCAGGGACCTAAGGGACCATGCACATAAAAATTTGAGACAGATCCCTTCAGTACTTTTTGAGAAATAGTGGTAACAAACTTCAATTGTCAAAATCCAAGATAGCGTCCTGTTGGCCATCTTGTTGACCTATTGGTCCCAAAAAGCAATATGCATAACTAGACCCCTTGGGGAACCTACATGTAAAATTTGAGAGAGATCCCTTCTTTACTTTCTGAGAAATAGCGGTAACAAACTTAAACTATCAAAATCCAAGATGGCTGCCTGACGGCCATTTTGTTGATCGATTGGTCCCAAAATGCAATATGCACAACTAGAACCCTAGGGGAACCTACATGTTAAATTTAAAAGAGATCCCTTCAGTACTTTCTGAGAAATAGCGGTAACAAGAATGTTGACGGACGGAAGGACGACGGACCACGGACAAAAAGCGATTTGAATAGCCCACCATCTGATGATGGTGGGCTAAAAAGAAGAAGATAAATTTAGGTAGTTATAAATGTATAAAATGATTGGTACCCACATGCTTGATCCAGTGTGCACAATTTGATAACTATAGTATCAAAAAGGGAAACAAAATGGGATATTCATGTACATAACTTCACTAGTGACGGTCCATATACATAACTTCACTAGCGACGGTCCATGTACATAACTTCACTAGTGACGGTCCATGTACATAACTTCACTAGTGATATGGTCCATGTACATAACTTCACTAGTGATATGGTCCATGTACATAACTTCACTAGTGACGGTCCATGTACATAACTTCACTAGTGACGGTCCATGTGCATAACTTCACTAGTGATATGGTCCATGTACATAACTTCACTAGTGACTGTCCATGTACATAACTTCACAAGTGACATTCCATGTACATAACTTCACTAGAGACGGTCCATGTACATAACTTCTCTAGTGACGGTCCATGTACATAACTTCTCTAGTGACGGTCCATGTACATAACTTCACTAGTGATATGGTCCATGTACATAACTTCACTAGTGATATGGTCCACGTACATAACTTCACTAGTGACGGTCCATGTACATAACTTCACTAGTGACGGTCCATGTACATAACTTCACTAGTGATATGGTCCATGTACATAACTTCACTAGTGATATGGTCCATGTACATAACTTCACTAGTGACGGTCCATGTACATAACTTCACAAGTGACATTCCATGTACATAACTTCTCTAGTGACGGTCCATGTACATAACTTCTCTAGTGACGGTCCATGTACATAACTTCACTAGTGACGGTCCATGTACATAACTTCACTAGTGACGGTCCATGTACATAACTTCACTAGTGATATGGTCCATGTACATAACTTCACTAGTGACGGTCCATGTACATAACTTCACTAGTGAAAGGCCATGTACATAACTTCACTAGTGACGGTCCATTTACATAACTTCACTAGTTAAAACGTAAGTGTAAATGCAAATAAGAAAGGCAGTATAATAGATATTCAAGAAGAATAATGCATTATTGGTAAAAAAGGCACACAAATGATGAACTTTCAGGAAGGAAATGAACAAGACTACCAACTCCTGTAAAACATAAATGCTGCTCCAGGGATCCTGAAATATCAAGTTGATTGATAACTCGTCTAGGTGAGGTTTTTATAGATTTGATTAACAGAAACTGGATGCTCCCAAAATGTGCAACCTGAACAACACATGAACACGAGTACAAAAGTAGGGATTATGTTATTGTAGATATTTTGAGATGAGATTTTTGTCCTGGAGACAAATCCCTCCAAAAGTTTATTTTCAGATACATGCATATATTATTTGGATAGATAAATTTCCATACACAACATTAGTTTGCTCACTGGAACAAATGGAAACACTTGACACTACACTTTTAAGTTGCTTTTGAAATAACTCTCATTTGAAAATTATGTTTATAAACTGCTCCTGTGTTGATAATGAGCTGTTACTAAGTTGACCTTAGAATTTTTATGTACATGTATAGAGTGTATAGAGACACATTTGTGACCTTGACAGTTGGTCACTGCTATCAATTTAAACTGACTTTTAAGACTTTTTTTGAAAGTTTAAATCATTCATCTAACTTGAAATTATATACAGCTAATGAAGACGAATGCGTGAAAAATGCCCTTATGATTTATGTGTAGGCTTCATGTCGGATGACTGAAGAGCTATAGCAATGCTGTAAACATATACAGTATTCACATTTTGACTTGCAGAAAAAACTTATAGAATGTTATCTTGAAGAAGTACTTTCAGGAAATCACTGAATATTAAGCCTAGGTAAAGATGTGACTTATCTGGACCACCAATTAGCACTGAACCAGGCACACACATCAACAAAATGTACTCTCAATATCCTTAGTGGTTAAGTACATCTGCCATAAAAACAGTGTAAATAAGGCTGAGGTAGTTCAAAGTGAATCAATTTTTATGTTTATACATGCAAAATCTGACACAAGAGTTTTATATGATGTAAATATCCTGACATCAAACATCAGCTTATACTGTCAAGTAGCATAATGTATAGACTGACAGGACCAAAATGTTTATATTTTGATTAAGATGAAACAAAATAACTATCTTTTTCTGTCAAGATTTGTCATTTAGTGAACATTACAAGTAGCTTTGGTCTTAGAAGTAAGTGAATCGTTGATGTACGGTATTTGTATGAGTTTATATAGACCATGAAATTCCATTTAATTTGCACTACATATGGTAGCACTTGAGAAATATCATTAAAGGGACAATTCAGTCTAAGAGAACATTAAAATTTGTACACAAATCAGAAAAAAAACCCAGTTCTAATGGAATCAGTTGGTTTTGCTGTGATATGCCAGAAAAGCCCATGGTGGTAAAATGCGTGTGAAATGTTAAAACTCGCTCGCTGTCGGCCATAACACATTGTGGTTGAACATCTTGAATGCCGAACCCTGTCCCTTGCTTGTAGAGTAATGCAACATTTATCTAGAACTGCTCATCATTTTGTCACCTCCTCAGTGGTTATGTAGTTCATTTGTTTAACGTGCGTGACTTTGGCTCGGGTTTGGGTTCAGCGTACATACTGTATCTGCTTAATCGTATTGATCAATGATTTGTAATTTGTCAATATTTTGTGTTATATATATGTTTCATAAGAAATGTAGAACAATACATTTAAGACATATTTTGCTTCTTGATTATGTAAAAGAATTAGCCTTAGTGAATTGTCCCTTTAACCAGTGTAGATACTACAATGTGTTTATAGATATTCCACAGGGTCCACACCGACTCTCTCACACCCCACTCTGCTAAACGCATAGAATATCTGCTCCGAAGGGGAGATAGCTGTATTACAATAACACTCAAAACCTGTTACATACACACATGTTTCCATGCGCTCGTTATATTGTAATGATGTTCAATATATATACATAAATTTACAAAAGGTTTCTGTAGGGTATTTACAATCACAGGAGACAAAAAAACAAAAAAGATACAGGTCATAAGTATTCCTATGAGATTGTGGAACAAATGGTAACAACATTGATGTAGAAATTCGTGACCCTAACCTAAACAGGTGTCCTACCACACTGATATCTACAGTTTGGCACGTAGGAACTCAGTAAATCACGTTTATAACATACACACTTTCTAAAAATTCACATAGAACTTTTTACCCACATCAAGGTTCCAAGAAGATGTTTGCAGTATGTGTGTAACGACCATGCTAACATAACACAGTAAGTTTGTTGGAGCCCAAAGGCTTGTTATAAGCGTGTTTTACTGTAGTAATTTACTGGCTTGTTAATAGGGAGTGAACATCCTCCCTTACATGTCTGTATTGATCAAGTCTACTTATCTCTTACTCAAAACTAAAATGCTCAAAAAGTGAAAAGAATAGATAACTCCTTCAAATATTGTTGCTATCAGTTGATAATACTATTCATTGCCATTCCCCTCTAATGAGCAATTATTGATTATTATTTTTTTTCCGAAGAAGGTGGGCAAACTAGAACACTGACACGTCAGAAAGGGCCCCGCTATGTGTCTGACGTGCTTAAGTGGAAAAGTAGTATTTTGACAACGAATTCTTCCGTGTTAGCTATATGTTGCTAATAAATAATTAATGTCAACATTAATTGGGAAACCGATGATGGTACATTATTATAATTCTTTGGAAAAAGTCTTCCAAGTATTTAACTTGAATCCTGATTCCAAGCTAACATTACATTAAGAGCATACAATTAACTCAAATAAATTTGACCTTGACCTTTGACTTAGTAACCTTGGCCCATGACCTTACCTTTGGACAGTCAACTCCTTGTTTAATTCTGAACAACTTTGCATCATAATGTTATAACAAAATGTTTATCAGTTAAGAGCAACAACATTGTGATTTTTTTAAATGTTAAAATCCAAGATGGCCGATTTTTTAATTCAATTTCAGCCTGAAAAATTACCAAGCAGATCTAGGATGGATGGGGAATCATCATGTAAAATATGGGGAAAATACTCCACTCCTTTCCATCATTAATGTGCAAAAGAAAAAAAATGGACAGACGGACGGACGGACGGACGGACGGACAACCTGATTACTATAGGGCACCCGCATCTCGATGCGGGGCCCTAATAATGATAATTTCGAAACTAACTTTACCTATCCAAGAAGAGTAAAACCAATTCAGGTCAAAATGGCTATTGTCTTTATTAAGTAGTGGTCTAATAGACCTTACTATTATTTTATTACTTCGATCAAGACAATACATAGATGCAGCTTTTTTCTGAAGTGTTTCACAGAAGTACAGTTAAGGCCAAAAAAAAATTGTGTGTTTAGACCTAACAGACCCTAATTTTTTACCCCCGACCCTATTTTTTCCCTCCCACTTTTTTACGAAAAAAAATATATTGAAAATTCGGGATTTCGATCAGACTTTGGTTCCGGCCATCATTTTAGAGTGAAAGAGACTAAAAGGAAAAAAAAATCCTCTCCGCCTACCGACCCCATTTTTTTTTTGCCAATGTAACCCTAACCAAACATATTCTTTTTGGCCTAACCATCAACTATTTGCGCTTCTTTTTTACCATGCACAACTGTACAGCTGGTAGTTTTTTGCGATTTCACTGGACATTGCATTGATTGCAGAAGAAATTGAGTCATATATGTATATACCCTTAAAGTAATTTAAATTTCTAATTTGATTTTCTCATTTTTTCTTTTAGTTAAGATCACAATAACTTGTATAAATAACTGTCTAAACGGTATGTTAATTAAAAAAAAACAACAAAAAAACAAATCGAAGTTATGAGAATGAAAAAGGAATTCTATTTATGAAATTTGGTGATATACATCAACAATTCATTTTAAGCACTTGAAAATGACCATGGTAAGTCTTTATATGTTATATAAATCTGATATAGTAAAACTTTAACAACAACCAGCTCAGTGCAGTGGTCACCTCTTTAATATTGGTATGACCGATTTCTTTGAGTCCTGAATGGTCAATTTCAATTCAATCTGACCTACCGATCTTTATATCCCTTGGTTTCACTGTATATCTTCATTTTGCAGTTTTAAGACGAATAACATAAGTTTGCTTCTCTAAACATGTATATAATTCTGCCTTTGTCCGTGGGTGGCTGCTATACAATCTAATATTTATATTCATATGAGCTTTATATATTTAAAATGTACATTAAGTATAGTTATTATCACATTTCTAGAACTAGAAATTTCACTGTAAATTCTTCCCTAGTGACAAGGTCACCAACAGAAATTAAACTTATATGAAAATAATATGTATACATATAGTGATATTTACAATAAATTATTTTAAGTTTACAAATAAAAAATGTATTTTCATAAAACTTGTTCTCAGAAATTATGATCACAAAGTCATCCATCTGAAATCAAATGGCAGACACAAAGAGACTTGTTACAGTTCAAAATATTCACAAAGATACATAAACATCCACATCCATGTATCGCAGTGAAACCTACAGTCTTCTCGACTCTCAATAAGGACAACAGTTATGAATGTGCAGGGGATGGTAGGCACTTGTTTTGATACATGACTGTGTTTGCTAAATCTGATGCCCTCAAACTTTCCCAGATTTACAGATAATTCTCAAAGAACCTTTAATTACTTCTTTAATTTATTAAAAGCTGTTCAATTCATTTTATAATATGTCTTGATTTTTTATTTTCTTTGCTGGTGTAAAATATTAGGTAAAAAAAAAAAAAGAAGAAAAATAAAAATATGCTGTTTTTCTTTCGTCTGCCATTAATTCCTGTACCTGTTAGAAGTACAGGGTAAGTAATCCTTCTACATTTACCGACAGACAAAAAACCTGTAGGATTCTCTAATTTAGTCTTTACATGCAAACATTTATCATTTAAATAGGTTATTTGAATGTCAACAGACTCCTGTACACTATATGGGTACCCACATTTACACAGTAACACAAATAAAACAGTTTGTTCTTTCAGTACAAAATCACATACTTCTTGATACTTTTGCTTTGGCAGATAGGTGATAAATACAGGACAACAGTAGTCAGTATACTTAAGTAATCCTTTACCAAAGGTAGCTATATATATGTAATCATAATTATAGTTAAGATTGGATAAAAATGATAAAACAATATTATGATTTAATTGTTTACAGAACACAGGAGATTGCTATGCAACATTGATATAAGACTTGGAACACTGAAAACTGAACCCATTGCTCGTGAAATATTAATTTCAATCCTAAATATCACATTTCACTTCTAGGAAATCTTATATCGCTAAGTTATAACAATTGTCTTCAGTAGAGTACATCATGTTTTTCAAAGTCGGAGTAGCGGAATTGTGATTGCGGCTGTATAAGTGGTGCGGTGATGTCTTGGCTTTGTCCTTCCACGTCAATGTCCAGGAGAGTAGTCTGATGAGCAATGTGCGGCGGAGTGTGACCAGGAGACAGACTCGAGCGAGTTGAGTAGTAAGGGGTGGTGTCAGAGTTTCCATCCTGCTGCCTGTACATTGCTTCATTCTTATCCACCTGCACAGGTGACGCTTCACTACCCGGCACCTTTATGTTGTTTTGTTGAAGCGGCGGTATTCTTACGAGTGTTGGTCTATGACGAGGCCCCACGTCCAGCGTTGACGGCCTCTCAGGCACTGGCACATCTCCATTTGTGTTGATTCGACGGCGAGGAGGAATAGGTGGAGGAGCATCAGACTCCTGTTGTCTAGAACTATAGTCACTGCGATGTAAAGAAGATCTATTAGGTGTGCCGCGGGCATCAAAATCGTGAGATGGAATACCAGAACCTGAGGAATTAGAGGGAGAGTGTCTACTTGTATTGACCTTACTTTCTCTGTTGTAATCTGGTCGGAAATCATCTTCAAAAGTCACAGAATGTCTATGGGAGTTTTTAGATGTTCTCGGTGTGTCGTAATTACTACCATCTGAGGTTTGTCTTTGAAGCGTGGCATGGCCCCGATGTTCAGGGTACGGTGAGGGAGATATGACAGTGCTTGTGTCGCTGTCACTATAAAAAGACTGGCGTTTTGGTGTGGAATGTGATGTAATTGTGCTTGTGGTGTGAGTTGAGGGAGTGGTCGAGTTTTGTTCGTTTTGTTCAGTAAACCTTATAGGCACCTCCATGTTAATGCTTGGGCGATGTCTTACGTTGTAGCCATGATATGTATTGTGTGGGTAGCCGGCAGTTGAGGTAAAACGATAAGCTGAGAATTCATCGGGTTCTATGAATGAATCCCGCACAGCTGCCATATAGGCATCACGTCGGTTACCTATGTACGAGTCCCTTTTTCTGCGCACAACACGATTGTCCTCCTTTGAGTTCTGTGGGGCAGGAGGGGCCGACCTGATGTCAAACCCTGCTGCCACGGCAACCAACATGGCTGCCATATTGAGCAACACAGACTCGGTTTTATTTTCAGTTTTTTTCTTGTCTGGAAGTGAAGAACTTTTCCCTGATTCCCCAGACTCGTATGGAATGTTTCTCCCACGGACCTCCTCAAAAAGTTCCACAGGCAAGTCGTTCTCATCACCGTCTAGAACAGTATCACAACAAAATATACAAACATGTCATAAAGTACAGGTCATTGGATTTTATGTTTCCAATGATTTCAAATTCTTTTTATTTTACAGCGATCAAAATTAAAAAAGTCAAAATTAAATCCAACACCATGTCCATGAAATGAGCAAGGCCTTTCTATTGGGCAACTCATTTTGACAAACAAGTCTCTACAATGTCACCACAGTACTTGGTTATTATCCTCATCAGTTATTCTGTATTTGCATATTACAGAGTTATCTGCCCTTGCCGGTAGCTATTGATTGTGACGCCACGTGTAAGTGTTAGTGTAAACTTTTCTGAGAAAAGGATGGGAATTGCGCCCAAATTTGTTTATGTTACAATGGATACCTACCTGCAAGGGTGCTAACTCTGTAATATGCAAAGGCGGAATACCCTGAAAGTTAAACCCAACACCTAATGTCTTCAACATTTTGTTACAACCAATAACTTTCTTGTATTATAATCAAAACTCGACTAGTTTAAGATTCAGGACAGTCAAATTCACAATTCATGGTTCAAATTTGTTATAGTCAGTCCCTGTCAACATAAAATATGCAAATTGAAATGTTTTAAACAAGATGTTTGATTCCAAGCAACAGTTTAGAAATGAAGCAAAAATGTCCCATCAATGCAGGAATGATTAAATTCATAACGTTGTCTCACCCAAAACCTTATTCTTTGAACCTAACTGGATGCTCTTGCCCTTAAGAGGCTACAGATTTGCTCACATTAATGTTGACCAGTTAGCACCTTTTCTGTATGTACCTATTGCTATTTCATATTAATACTGTACGGATAGCTTAACTTGACTTCCAACACCAAAAAAGGGAAAAAATTTAAAAGACGATTCATGCAAAATAGAGAAAATACAGAAAGTTTTTTATTTTATAAGAAAGAAAAAGGCGGTTCTGGGAAGAATCTATTTCTAAAGACAAGATGACCCATGACATCTGACATTTGGAGCAGTAACAGGGCTGTAATTTACAGCAAGCTTAACGCTGACGGATGTGTTAATTTACGAACCTAATATAATGATGATAAACTGTTCTATAGAGGATCTGATAAAACTTAATCAGAAAGTTTGGCATGACATTCCACTGGTAACCCAAAATGTGTTAATCTTGCCGAAACTTATTAGAATAACGGCAGAATACTTAATTTTTAACAAGTTTCGGCAGGATTAGCATATGTGCTTTTTTATTCAGTATTAACCCTTTATATTAAGACTTTTCCTCAGAATTCCAATTCGATTAATAAAATTAAGTATTTCTGCCGTAAAATTAAGTATTTTTCTGTCCGCCGTGGGTCATGACGGCTGACGGCCGAATAACAGAGGGTGTCAGTCACAATTACCCAACTTCGTTACGTGCACGGCTATTTATTGCTACATTGTCGGAGGTTGGGAATCGCCAAACTTTTCCGATGCGACGGTGAAATTAACAGATTCTGCGATAGAATTAAGAGTTTCTGCGTTTATATTCAGTGTTTCTGCATTTATATTCAATATTCTGCGCTAATATTAACACATTTCGTCGCTAACATCGAGCGGGCGCGCCGAGCCGTGACGGCCGAGCACACGGCTTACACAGGTAAACTTTACCTTGTGAAACGAGACTTACAGTACGTACAGCCGCCAGCCGATTGTACCTGTAAAATAATTATGTTTACAATTCTCTTTTCCCCTTTAAAAATACATATATCCTCATTATCCTATTCTCCTATCTTTTGTTGTTTTCTTTCCCGCATCTCGTCATTTGAGCTATGCATTTTGCACCTTTTTTCGGAAGAGTTCCGATACGAGCGGTAACAAATGAATAACTGTCTAGGTTATGTGTAAAATATGTGTATATACACGGGGATTAACTATGACAAACAAATTATGTGTTTGATTATGTGCAATTACATGTATGTATATTCTTCTCACAAATTTGAATTGTTGACGATATTAAAATAAGATCGTTTTCCATAAAATAAATAAATATTTGTTATTTACAGACGTTTTGAAAGATATTTTGCAGATGCCTTTGATTGTAAAATGCTGATTAAGTGTTATACACAATGATCTGCTTTTCAGGTTTGCTGAATTGATTTGATATACATTAAACGACCGATATCATATTCTGGTAATATTTGATGTACTTTGTGGCACGTAATTCCAGTATTTATTTATTTCTGCGTTCATATTCAATGTTTCTGCGTTTATATTCAATGTTTTTGCGTTTATATTCAATGTTTCTGCGCTAATGTTAACACATTTCGTTGCTTACATCGAGCGGGCGCGCCGAGTCGTGACAGCCGAGCACACGGCTTACACGGGTAAACTTTACCTTGTGAAACGAGACTTACAGTACGTACAGCCGCCAGCCGATTGTACCTGAAAAATAATTATGTTTACAATTCTCTTTTCCCCTTTAAAAATACATATACCCTAATTATCCTATTCTCCTACATGTATATTTTGTTGTTTTCTTTCCCGCGTCTCGTCATTTGAGCTATGCATTTTGCATCTTTTTTCGGAAGAGTTCCGATATGAGCGGTAACAAATGTACACGGGGATTAACTATGACAAACAAATTATGTGTTTGATTATGTGCAATTACATGTATGTATATTCTTCTCACAAATTTGAATTGTTGACGATATTAAAATAAGATCGTTTTCCATAAAATGAATAAATATTTGTTATTTACAGACGTTTTGCTGTTGCCTTTAATTGTAAAATGCTGCTTAAGTGTTATACATAATGATCTGCTTATCAGGTTTGCTGAATTGATTTGATATACATTAAACGACTGATATCATATTCTGGTAATTATTTGATGTACTTTGTTGCACGTAATGCCAGTATAGAGGCCAAACTTAACTGGTGAACTAATACGATAAAATTTAATTCATATTGTCAGAAACAATTATACATATATGTTTCTGATTAAATACATGTTTAGTTTTAAGAAGTATTCGTCAATTATTTATAATACAAGAGGCCCAGAGGGCCTGTATCGCTCACCTGGTTTGTAATGCCTAGGAATGTTCCGAATACAAGTTCATTGTTTCTTTTCTGAAGGAATTTGAATGTTTACCTCTATTTCCCCTATTGGGCCCCTCTCTTTCTGCTCCAGGGGGTCAAAGCCAAAAGCCAGAAGTTCTCTTCCCCTTCCCCCAAGGGTATTTGTGTTTAAATTTGGTTACAATCCATGCAGAACTCTAGGACAAGTAGCGATTTATAGGATTTACCTCTATTTCCCCTATTGGGCCCCACCCCTCTTGCCCCCAAGGGATCAGAGCCAAAATTTATACAAGTTCTGTTTCCCTTCCCTCAAGGATGTTTGTAGCCAAATTTGGTTACAATCCATGCAGAACTCTAGGTCAAGTAGCGATTTATAGGATTTACCTATAATTCCCCTATTGGGCCCCACCCCTCCAGCACCCGAGGGGCCAGAGCCAAAATTTATACAAGTTCTGTTCCCCTTCCCCCAGGATGTTTGTGGCCAAATTTGGTTACAATCCATGTAGAACTCTATGACTAGTAGCGATTTAAAGGATTTACCTCTATTTCCCCTATTGGGCCCTGCTCCTCCTGCCCCCGGGGAGTCAGAGCCAAAATTTATACAAGTTTTGTTCCCCTTCCCCCAAGGATGTTTGTGGCCAAATTTGGTTACATTCCATTCAAAACTCTATGACTAGTAGCGATTTAAAGAATTTACCTCTATTTCCCCTATTGGGCCACGCCCCTCCTGCCCCCGTGGGACCAGAGCCAAAATTTACACAATTTCCTTTCCCCTTCCCCCAAGGATGTTTGTGGCCAAATTTGGTTACATTCCATTCAGAACTCTATGACTAGTAGCGATTTAAAAGATTTATCTCTATTTCCCCTATTGGGCCCCACCCCTCTTGCCCCTGGGGGATCAGAGCCAAAATTTATACAAGTTCTGTTCCCCTTCCCCCAAGGATGTTTGTGGCTAATTTTGGTTACAATCCATGCAGAACTCTAGGACAAGTAGCGTTTTAAAGGATTTACCTCTATTTCCCCTATTGGGCCCTGCCCCTCCTGCCCCCGGGGGGTCAGAGCCAAAATTTATACAAGTTCTGTTCCCCCTCCCCCAAGGATGTTTGTAGCCAAATTTGGTTACAATCCATGCAGAACTCTAGGACAAGTAGCGATTTATAGGATTTACCTCTATTTCCCCTATTGGGCCCCGCCCCTCCTGCCCCCGGGGGGTAAGAGCCAAAATTTATACAAGTTCTGTTCCCCCTCCCCCAAGGATGCTTGTGGCCAAATTTGGTTACAATCCATGCAGAACTCTATGACTAGTAGCGATTTAAAGGAAATGTTGACGGACGGACGGGCCAGGTGAGCTAAAAATTATAAATAGTATACATGTGTCAATTTTCAGTTGTTTTTATTCATGCTAAAGATATATAATTCGTAATATATAAATGCGTATTTTCGAGTGTTCATGGGTCTTTTTGTGATATTTGGGTAGCCATGAAAATGGCTTTTTTTTATAAAGGATTGGCTGATTATAAGATCAAGCCCTCATGTGTCTGATGGCCCGGTCAATGCTGTTGGAGAAAGCAACTTCCGCCGACGGTTTCAGGTGTGTACCATCTTTAGCTCGGATTGAGGTTGTCTTCAACAAGTCTCCGTCGTGTTGCCAAATGATGTCAGGGTGTTGTTTCTTCATCATTCTGTTGATAAGTGATGCGGTCTTGTTGAATTTGCGATCGTGTCTTGGAAAAAGCTTGCCGAACATCACCACTTCTACACCCTGGGCGATAAACAGTTGATGGATTTCTTGAAGAAGTCCAATTGTACGGGCCGTTGACTGGTCAGCGATGTCATTTTCGCCTATCTGTACAAAGACGGAGTGATAGATGGAAAAATCTTCGGCTAGTACGATGTCTCTCAGCTGTCGAAGCTACAAACCACCTCGTCCGAAGGCATGGAATGACCAATTGGGTAGTGGTATTTCTTCTTTTCTCCATCGGGCGATGAGGCGTCTGATAAAGCTGTGACCGAGGATGCAGGTCTTCTTGGTGTCGCTGGTCAGGTATCGGTAGGTTGCTTCTTGAAAGGTATTCATGTTGTATGATACTATAAGGATTGTGTGAGGGAGTATTTATAGCCTTGGCCACTGATATTTTTTGTCGGAATGACAAAGACTATAAAATCAAAACAAGATTCCGGCAATTAAGAAGTTTAATTGGTCATTAAAAAGATCACTCTTTCTCACAATTGTTTTTTTTTTTATTTGATATTACATAATTACATGTTTGACTTAAATAAACAATGGTGATATACTGTCTTTGCTAATTAGTCAGTGTTATGGTAAAGGTTTTTACTACTACCCTAATTACGAGGCCATGCCCAGGCTTATGTTATTACAACGAAGCGAACTTAGCTTGGTCATGTATGATTTCTTTTGTGTCGTCAAAGAGAGGTACTCTGGATACGACCATAAGGAGAGTAGTGTAGGGAGCTGTATTCATCGATTGGTTAAATGATAAAACGTGTATATTTCTTCATATTCCAGTTTACACATAATGGTAGTGAGGTTTCAACAAATTTTTTTAAAATTATTATTTCTTTGTCGATTAACTTATTGAATCTGAAACTTAACGACATACATTAATTTTTTATACGTTTCTGATTCAGTATGCATTTTTTATACTCGTGACGTCGTTACACCTAAAAATATCTTTAAAAGGTTTTTTTCCTAATATTACTATCACTGGACAATATTAAAAACGTCTTTAAAAGCAACTGGTTAGCTGGGGATATTTGTTAGATCTATGTACAACTCGTTATAGGGAAAAGTGACATCGGGATATACCGGTGTCTGTATTAATCATCATATCTTATTTCTGAAAAAAGAGACACAAAAGTGAAAATAATATTGGTTTGAATAAATATCCTGATGAACCGTCATGGCACGAATCGAATAAAGCACTAATAAGAAGGTCACATAATAACAGAATTTTCATACAATTTTCAGTTTAAGAGCACACCTTTCGAAACCCAGTTACTGGGAGTTATCATAGCTGGCATGTTATTTATTACACCATAAAATACACATTAACATGGAATATTGTGTCAACACAAACCGACCAACAGCTAGCAATTTTTTCAAGGCTATATTTAGTGCGTGACATAATCGATACACAACGTCACTATGATAAACATAAAATATCATATGAACGATCACTGTGCTATACATTTGTTAAAAATTATATACTCAAAATGCTAATCAACGAAAGATAGAGACTAGATTGTCAGTGAAGTTCGGGAAGACCCTTTTTAACCCAGTACACTTTAATGGGGGTTTACAAAGAATGAACTTTACAAAAAAAAAAAACTTATTGCCAGTATATGTTCTTCTCTCTCTGTCAGGTGAATTATATTACCTGTACATTTACTTATATGTTGTCTCCATAGATACACCTCTCAGGTGTACTGTGTACCGCACACGTGTCATCCGACTAATTAACTCCACAGATAACGGACGCCGTGGACAAATTTAGCTATATTGCTTGCCCTATTGGGGCCATCCTGACACAACGGGTAGGAGCTAGCTAGCGGTACCCTGCGGGGTTACGAAGGGGATGCGTATGCATTTTGGGGAGCTCGAAGTGAGAAAAATGGCCGACGATAGTTGTATACACTTTTTCAATGCGATCATATGTGTATGATTTTTAACACCAGAAACACAGTCATACAGCTACCTAATGATTTAATGAGACCATAGTATATAGTTTCATATGTCTAATTTCTGTGAGCACTTTTTCACACCGCGGTCGCTTATAATAAGATGATAATATGATACTAAGGATTTTTGTCTAAAATACATCCTTGATGATACCAAGGACGTATGTGAGGTGAATAAGTCACGCTGGGTTTTGGGCAAGTACGATGTAGGAGCTTTTGCGTTTGTGTACTGACCGTGACGTTGGGCGATGACTGATTTTCCGTTGATATCCGCTGGCGCAGCCTTTGATGTAGCTTGTGGGTGCGAGGGTTACCGTCTTACTTTCTGAAGAGTCATTTCATGAGTTGTCGTATTTTTTAACAAAAATTTAAGACATATCTTCTAAATCTTCCGTCCTTAAAGCAAGTACTAAACGTTGTGAAATTTTATTAACTTTACATTGGTGTTTGGAATCGATTTCCCCGTTCGTCTAGCTTTACGCGTGGTGTTTAGTAGGGTAAAGAGACAGTTCTCACGTATAAATCCTTGATGATACTTTTGACGATGTTGGGATACAAAATGGGGGTGGTTTCAGTACCAAGTATTTATGAATTGGCATATATAATACATTCACTTGACTTTATATATATAATCATTGACACACACGCCATATTTAGTCAGCAATTTTAGGAGATTCACGTAACAGTACATCCGGGTACTCGGTAATCTGTACACATTTACATTTTTATTATGATAAAATGGTGCGTTAGTCCGATAACTATTAGGCCTAAATCAAGTTCAAAAAGTGTTAATAAAATACGGAACACGATTACATATATACAAGGATTTATAAGCATTTATAATTCCATGATATATTTAAAGGATTTGTGCAGTCAAAAATGATAATTTCAGTTTATGCTGGAAATGGCTTTATTAGACCGTGTAGAAACCTCTCCGTGCGGCGCGCGACCGGAATAACCTGTAAACCGCCGATATCGAGGTCAAATTTTCTGACCGCCCGATTATGCATATTTTCTAGCCCTAAACCGTGTGACGTCACAATAGTCCTTGGCTTATTGCTGTATCGACGGTCACAGGAAAAGCCGATCAAAGATTTTTTTATGATTACTTTTGAGTGAAGTTAATCGTACAATAACTTTGTCTCGAATATAAATAACTAAAAGAGTGAAATTCGATGTTTCAAATACTCTAATTTGTGCTCTAATAGCAGGTATCTTCGTGTAATTATGAAAGAAAATCCACACAGAAATAAAAGTTTCCGATTTTTTTTTTGTCGAGGAGTTCAGCAACGAATACGCTTTAATTAAATAATGTTTTCCTGTAGTCTGTATCTTTGATACATTGTGAATTGCAAAGTTTGTGACTGTAGAATGAAATTTTACGTAACAATTGAAGAAATTCTTGATTAAAGCATCAAGGATATGATGCTTGACATACGTACACACCGATGATTTATCATTACAAACATTGCGTTGTGTGTTGCTAACCGAATAAATCGAGATACATTTATTACAATACCGTAAAACGTTTCAACATGTGGTAGAAAGAATATACTTTCGATATTATAAAAGATCTAAATATTGAGATATTAAGCAAAACAAACTATTTTTTCAGACCGTGCGGTCGCTTTCAATTTTTAATCGATATACTAGTAGATACACAGACATTATAGATATATAATTAGCCATGCCTTTGGTTTGATGGTTATGTAATACCTTGACCAGGATGTTATTTACCTGTACACAACGCCATTCATCGAACTCACCTGTAATTACCTGGCCGCGGGCAATTTGCTATTCGGTGGACTATATCGGGTATTTGCTATTGTCTTACTGTCAATCAGGTTAGGACATCCGTTAATTGGATTGTGATTTGAATTATGGAAACCCCCTACATCTATGCTCTAGGTTTTTTTATTGTCACCTCCATTTTTAGAATGAAGTTGTAAAAAAGCAAATGGAAATAAAATATACCTGATCATACCTAGGAATACATATTACATACATATATATATATATGTCGTACGCAGGTAAAACAAAAATGGAAGGTGACTTATTCAGAAACAAAAATGGTTCTAAGAACTAGTTCAACTAAAGGTTTAACCTTAAAAACTATTCCGGTCTAGACTGTAATTACGGAATCGTGGCATATAGCAATCTCCAGTAATTTCTAAGGTATTAGTAAAAATTCTAAGCATGTATTTTCACCGTTTCGAATCTTAATGTACATGTATAGTCATACAAGAAGGGTTACAACATTATCACACTAAATATACTTATTTAAATATCACTTAGTATATTTTTAAAAAGGTACAAGATATTATATCTATTTTTAATGCCTGTATACGAGTAATTTCAATTTTCATTTGAACACTGTATGTGGTTACTTTTTGGATTATACAATAAATGTTCATATATCATACTATTAAATCTCGGTATGATATACAAAACGGTCGACAATGAATATACTATTAAGGATTTAGTATAATTTTGAAATAATGAATTTAAATCTACACTTAAACTGTAATATAGGAACATATATCAGAAATACCATTGATGTATTTCTGCTTTTTAGTAAACGTTATGGATAAAGTTTCAAAGGCAACAATATAGATATACATATTATTTTCGGTATAAGTTCGGTACTGTAACTCCAATATCACATAACTGATAACCGTCCACATTTTATTTTTACTCAAAAACGGTGCCGTGTTTTCATCATATCGTTATAGCAGAAGTTTGAATGAAATAAAAACACGGATTCTAGATATATTCATGCTAAATTTTGGGATTTTACTCGTAAAAAGATAGTGTTACATTATACTTTTTTTTTATTACACTGAAATTTACATCATATGCTATCTAAATCTCAGTCCAGACTGATCTGAACATCATTTTGATATCACTATCAAATTGGACTGATAATCTTATCTAAAGTTAAATATATGCTTGTTTGAATTTTTGAAGTGGTGTAAATGGAATGTTTTGAAACTGAAAATATCTACATCATAAAGCTAGAATAACCATTTACTCGAAAAACTCAAATTGTAGATCTAACGTATACTTTTATATGCTGTATACATGTATAGTACTAGGCTTACCTTGCGTCACGGCTCGGCGCGCCCGCTCGATGTAAGCGACGAAATGTGTTAATATAAACGCAGAAACATTGAATATAAACGCAGAAACACTGAATATAAACACAGAAACTCTTAATTCTATCGCCGAATCTGTTAATTTCACCGTCGCATTGGAAAAGTTTGGCGATTCCCAACCTCCGACAATGTAGCAATAAATAGCCGTGCACGTAACGAAGTTGGGTAATTGTGACTGATACCCTCTGTTATTCGGCCGTCGGCCGTCACGACCCACGGCGGACAGAAAAATACTTAATTTTACGGCAGAAATACTTAATTTTATTAATCGAATTGGAATTCTGAGGAAAAGTCTTAATATAAAGGGTTAATACTGAATAAAAAAGCACATATGCTAATCCTGCCGAAACTTGTTAAAAATTAAGTATTCTGCCGTTATTCTAACAAGTTTCGGCAAGATTAACACATTTTGGGTTACCAGTGTTCATATGGTCTTTATATAATAATGTAAAAACTACACTGTTGAACTGACTTATAAATTCAAAAGGTAAATCCACAACCCAAAATACTACAGTGACATTAACTCTTGTATTCATTGAAAATAAGAACAGAAAATATATTTAATGTATGTTATTTCAATGTATCCATCATATCTGTCAAGGCCCTAGGAGTAACACACGTTTTAGGTTTGTTTTTGACCTTCCAATACTTTATTCTGGTAGAAGCAACTCTAAGTTACCAAGCATGCAACACGTTGAGTAGGGAGAGCGTGCTAATTCCCATCTATACCAGCCCACAACCTCTCTTTAAACTGTTCATACCTTCAGAAAATAAGCTGCAAGTCGACTCATCAGTGACTGTCAATAGACCCATTACAACTACACATTAAATTAAAGTATACTCAAATGTGTTCACTTATTTACAAAATTTCCTTAGAACTCTTATAAGACATCCACCCAATCCATGATTTCAGGTTTAGTAGTGGATATTTACTTTATGATGTCCTGAGCTCAAGTAAATACTTTTTTACCATCTTCCCTATAATATACACACAGAAACTTCACATAAAATCATCATAACAGCAAAATTGTCCAATTATCAAAATCCGAGATAAGCAACTGATGACATGTACTTTTCTAATCAGTTCCAGAATGTAATATGCATTACTACAAACAAAAGAAAATGTTCTGAGAAATAGATTTGTAGCGGCAACAAATTTGAATAGGCAAAACCTAAGATGGCTAACTGTTTTAGCTTGTTGTCAATTGGTTCCAAAATGCAATATGCACAACTAGGGACCATAGGGTGTCTACTTATGTTTAAGAAATGAAACAAGAGGCCCATAGGCCTTAACGGTCATCTGACTCATTGCACAAAACAACAAAGTCACAGTATCAAGTATTGGTTAACGATTAATATAAACAATACAAGGAACTCCTTTGTTGAATATGTAAGTTTCTGAAATAGGTAAATGTCATTTGTTGAACAAACTTGGTAGCTCTTCATCCATATATGGTTGTAACCCATTCACGGATTAATATAAGAAGGAGTCAGATTTTAAAGCCAAATTTCAGCAAAGCCCCCATTTTGGACCTCCACCGTACTATCCCCATGGGTCTTAGCTCCGTCCTTTATAAAATATGATTGTCCTCACCTAATTCCCCCTTCTGAATCAATTAAAACCCCTATAGACCAATTTTCCTTGAGATCAGAGACTGAAACCTGAAAACAGGAAGTGGGCCAGCGGCCATCTTGGAATACCAAAATCTTTATAAAAATGTTTGCATGTTGTTAGGCATAAATTTAAACCCCTATACACCAATTTTCATTGAGATCGGAGACCGAAATCTGATAACAGGAAGTGGGCCAGCAAAAATTAAGAAAATTTCCCCTTTTGGGCCCCGCCCCTCTGCCCCTAGGGGTCGGACCTATCTCATTTATATAAAATATGATTGTCCTTCCCCAATGATATTTTACACCAAATATAGATGAAATCAATACAAGGATGAAGGAGAAGGATTTTAAAGCTAAAATTATGAAAATTTGCCCTTTTGGAGCCCCGCCTCTCTGCCCCTAGGGTAATTATGAAAATTTGCCCTTTTGGAGCCCCGCCTCTCTGCCCCTAGGGGTCAGATCTATCTCATTTATATACAACAGATCCCAGAGGGATCTTGGCGCCCACCAAAGAATGATCTATGTCTGACAAACAAAAGAGGGATCTTTTCTCTGCTTTTCAAACATTTTTTTTACAGCTGTACATATTACTACATATGAAATTTGAGAAAGATCCTTCTAGTACTTTCTGAGAAACAAACTTTATTATCAAATTCCAAGATGGCTACCTGTCGGCCATCTTTTTGACTGATCAGCTGAAAATGCAATAGGCACAAATAAGGTCCTAGGGGAACTTACATATAAAATGTGAGACAGATCACTTCAGTACTTTCTGAGCAAAAGTGGTAACAAGTTTCAACTATCAAAATCCAAGATGGCGGCCTATCGGCCATCTTGTTCATCAATCGGTCCCAAAATACAATATGCACAACTAGACCCCTAGGGGAACCTGCAAATGCAATTTGAGACAGATCCCTTCAGTACTTTATGAGAAATAGCGATAACAAATTTCAATTGTCAAAATCCAACATGGAGTCCTGTCAGCCATCTTGTTCACTGATCGGTCCCAAAATGCAATATGCACAACAAGACTCCTAGGGGAACCTACATGTAAAATTTGAGAGCGATCCCTTCAGTACTTTCTGAGAAATAGTGGTAATAAGCTTCAACTATCAAAATCCAAGATGGCGGCCTGTCAGCCATCTTGTTCATCGATCAGTCCGAAAATGTGATATGCACAACTGTACGCCAAGGGGAACCTGTACATGCAATTTGAGACAGATCCCTTCAGTACTTTCTGAGAAATAGCGGTAACAAACTTCATTGTCAAAATCCAAGGTGGCTTCCTGTTGGCCATCTTGTTAACCGATCGGTACCAAAATGCAACATGCATAACCAGGGACCTAGGGGACCATGCACTTGAAATTTGAGACAGATCCCTTCAGTACTTTCTGAGAAATAGTGGTAACAAACTTCAATTGTCAAAATCCAAGATGGCGTCCTGTCGGCCATCTTGTTGACTGATTGGTCCCAAAATGCAATATGCACAACTAGACCCCTAGGGGAACCTACATGTAAAATTTGAGAGAGATCCCTTCTGTACTTTCTGAGAAATAGCGGTAACAAACTTTAACTATCAAAATCCAAGATGGCTGCCTGGCGGCCATTTTGTTCATCGATTGGTCCCAAAATGCAATATGCAAAACTAGACCCCTAGGGGAACCTACATGTAAAATTTGAGAAAGATTCCTTCAGTACTTTCTGATAAATAGCGGTAACAAGAATTGTTAACGGACGGAAGGACGGAGGGACGGAGGGACGGAAGGACGGAAGGACGGACGGACGGACGACGGACCACGGACGAAAGGCGATTTGAATAGCCCACCATCTGATGATGGTGGGCTAAAAATATGATTTTCCTTCCCCAATGATGTTTCACACCAAATATGGATGAAATCCATTCAAGGATGAAGGAGGAGTAGGATTTTAAAGCTAAAATTAAGAAAATTTGCCCTTTTGGGGCCCCACCCCTCAGCCCCTAGGGGTGAGACCAGGCTCATTTATATCAAATATGATTGTCCTTCCCCAATGATATTTTGCACCGAAAATAGATGAAATCCATTCAAGGATGAAGGAGGAGTAGGATTTTAAAGCTAAAATTAAGAAAATTTGCCCTTGTGGGGCCCCACTTCTCAGCCCCTAGGGGTTGGACCAGGCTCATTTATATAAAATATGATTGTCCATCCCAAATGATGTTTCATAACAAATATGGATGAAATCCATCAAAGGATGAAGGAGGAGTAGGATCTAGCTTAAATTATGAAAATTTGCCCTTTTGGAGCCCCGCCTCTTTGCCCCTAGGGGTCGGATCTATCTCATTTATATAAAATATGATTTTCCTTCCCCAATGATGTTTCACACCATATATGGATGAAATCCATCCAAGGATGAAAGAGGAGTAGGATTTTAAAGCTTAAATTAAGAAAATTTGCCCTTGTGGGGCCCTACTTCTCAGCCCCTAGGGGTCGGACCAGGCTCATTTATATAAAATATGATTTTCCTTCCCCAATGATGTTTCACACCAAATATGGATGTAATCCACTGAAGGGTTACGGAGGAGTAGGCTTTTGTATAAATAGTCTTACGCACGACGCACGGCGGATGCACGAAGACGGACGAAACACGATGACAATAGGTCATCCTGACCTTCAGGTCAGATGACCTAAAAAAAGATCCCTTCCTTACTTTCCAACAAATAAACCGTAATATTCGTTCAACTATTAAAATTAATAATAGCTGTTTGCCATCTGTCATCCTGTGGTCCGATTGGTCTCATGATGCAATATGATGTACAACTGGCTATAGGACCCAAAGTGAAGCTACACATGAAATTTGAGACAGATCACTTCATTACATTTTGAGAGAAAGAAGTAAGAAGAACTGTTTATGGACAGAAGGACGGTTGGACAATGGATGAAATCAACTTGTATAGTTCACCATCATTACTATTTTTAATATCAATGATTTTTTATCTGTAAGCTTTAAATTCTCCACTTTTGTTTTTTCTACACTATTTAGATTGTAATACTGGGTACTTACACAGCTCCTGAAGTGCCCCTATATTGGAATGTCCACCTATATGTTTCAGAGAGCGCTCTAAGTTTGGAGCACTTTTTGACCACCGTCCTTCACCAAAAAATACTGATGACCTCGGATGGCGGTCCTTTTTGGCAGAGCTTGGTCCCCAGGTTTGACCTTTGATCCCATCAGCTGGATCTGAAGTGTAACAATAACAACCCAATTAATGGTTTCTGGTATCCAAATTAGTCTTCATATGTATTTACAAAATTAAATAGGTTTAACCTCTGCAATACTATTGCTGTCAGATAAACATTATCATGAAACTTCAACTAAAGAAGCTTAATTTGATAATATCTGATATTTTATGTGAAAACAGAAATAAGTAGTTGTTCATAAGTAAGACCCAGTTTAAAAACAATGAGGACGGATAAATTAAAACATGTGAGTTATGTGGGCTTTGAGTTAGGTAGACATTGAATATTACTTACAAGCTATGGCCCGTAGCCAGGTTGGATAAAATGAAGATGGTGAGTTGTTGGGTAGACTTTGAATAATTACTTACAAGCTAGCTATGGCCCGTAGCCGGGGAGGATGAAATGAAGTTGGAGAATTAGGTAGAATTAAATATTACTTACAAGCTATGGCCCATATCCTGGGAGGATGAAATGAAGTTGGAGAATTAGGTAGACTTTGAATATTACTTACAAGCTAGCTATGGCCAGTAGCCGGGGGTGAAATGAAGTTGGAGAATTAGGTAGAATTGAATATTACTTACAAGCTATGGCCAGTAGCCAGGAAGGATGAAATGAAGTTGGAGAATTAGGAAGAATTTGAATATTACTTACAAGCTATAGCCAGTAGCAGGGGAGGATGAAATGAAGTTGGAGAATTAGGTAGAACTGAATATTACTTACAAGCTATGGCCCCTGGCCAGGTTGGATAAAATGAAGATGTTGAGTTGTTGGGTAGACTTTGAATATTACTTACAAGCTAGCTATGGCCAGTAGCCGGGGGGATGAAATGAAGTTGGAGAATTAGGTAGAATTTGAATATTACTTACAAGCTATGGCCAGTAGCCAGGAAGGATGAAATGAAGTTGGAGAATTAGGAAGAATTTGAATATTACTTACAAGCTATGGCCCGTAGCCGGGGAGGATGAAATGAAGTTGGAGAATTAGGTGGGCTGTCTGGACTTGCTGGATGACCATGGTGATATGGCGACTCATGCTGAACAGTGATATTGTGTCGAAAGTCTGAAAGTAATTGATATACATTATAATTTCAGCTTTCAAGTCTCATTATTATTATTCCTTATTCAAAACACTAGAACTTTAAGCAATTGGTATATTAATACCCACACTACCCCTAATTAACATACTAATACCCACACTACCCCTAATTAACATACTAAACCCACACTACCCCTAATTAACATACTAATACATACCCCACACTACCCCTAATTAACATACTAATACCCACACTACCCCTAATTAACATACTAATACCCACACTACCCCTAATTAACATACTAATACCCACACTACCCCTAATTAACATACTAATACCCACACTACCCCTAATTAACATACTAATACCCACACTACCCCTAATTAACATACTAATACCCACACTACCCCTAATTAACATACTAATACCCACACTACCCCTAATTAACATACTAATACCCACACTACCCCTAATTAACATACTAATTCCCACACTACCCCTAATTAACATACTAATACCCACACTACCCCTAATTAACATACTAATACCCACACTACCCCTAATTAACATACTAATACCCACACTACCCCTAATTAACATACTAATTCCCACACTACCCCTAATTAACATACTAATACCCACACTACCCCTAATTAACATACTAATACCCACACTACCCCTAATTAACATACTAATACCCACACTACCCCAATTAACATACTAATAACCCACACTACCCCTAATTAACATACTAATACCCACACTACCCCTAATTAACATACTAATACCCACACTACCCCTAATTAACATACTAATTCCCACACTACCCCTAATTAACATACTAATACCCACACTACCCCTAATTAACATACTAATACCCACACTACCCCTAATTAACATACTAATACCCACACTACCCCTAATTAACATACTAATTCCCACACTACCCCTAATTAACATACTAATACCAAACTACCCCTAATTAACATACTAATACCAAACTACCCCTAATTAACATACTAATACCAACACTACCCCTAATTAACATACTAATACCCACACTACCCCTAATTAACATACTAATACCCACACTACCCCTAATTAACATACTAATACCCACACTACCCCTAATTAACATACTAATACCCACACTACCCCTAATTAACATACTAATATCCCCACACTACCCCTAATTAACATACTAATACCCACACTACCCCTAATTAACATACTAATACCCACACTACCCCTAATTAACATACTAATACCCACACTACCCCTAATTAACATACTAATACCCACACTACCCCTAATTAACATACTAATACCCACACTACCCCTAATTAACATACTAATACCCACACTACCCCTAATTAACATACTAATACCCACACTACCCCTAATTAACATACTAATACCCACACTACCCCTAATTAACATACTAATACCCACACTACCCCTAATTAACATACTAATACCCACACTACCCCTAATTAACATACTAATACCCACACTACCCCTAATTAACATACTAATACCCACACTACCCCTAATTAATATACTATTCCCACACTACCCCTAATTAACATACTAATACCCACACTACCCCTATTAACATACTAATTACCACATACTAATTCCCACACTACCCCTAATTAACATACTAATACCCACACTACCCCTAATTAACATACTAATACCCACACTACCCCTAATTAACATACTAATACCCACACTACCCCTAATTAACATACTAATTCCCACACTACCCCTAATTAACATACTAATACCCACACTACCCCTAATTAACATACTAATACCCACACTACCCCTAATTAACATACTAATTCCCAACTACCCCTAATTAACATACTAATTCCCACACTACCCCTAATTAACATACTAATACCCACACTACCCCTAATTAACATACTAATACCCACACTACCCCTAATTAACATACTAATACCCACACTACCCCTAATTAACATACTAATACCCACACTACCCCTAATTAACATACTAATACCCACACTACCCCTAATTAACATACTAACCCACACTACCCCTAATTAACATACTAATACCCACACTACCCCTAATTAACATACTAATACCCACACTACCCCTAATTAACATACTAATACCCACACTACCCCTAATTAACATACTAATATACCCACACTACCCCTAATTAACATACATACTAATAATAACATACTACTATCCCACACTACCCCTAATTAACATACTAATACCCCACACTACCCCTAATTAACATACTAATACCCACACTACCCCTAATTAACATACTAATACCCACACTACCCCTAATTAACATACTAATACCCACACTACCCCTAATTAACATACTAATACCCACACTACCCCTAATTAACATACTAATACCCACACTACCCCTAATTAACATACTAATACCCACACTACCCCTAATTAACATACTAATACCACACTACCCCTAATTAACATACTAATACCCACACTACCCCTAATTAACATACTAATACCCACACTACCCCTAATTAACATACTAATTCCCACACTACCCCTAATTAACATACTAATACCCACACTACCCCTAATTAACATACTATACCCACACTACCCCTAATTAACATACTAATACCACACTACCCCTAATTAACATACTAATACCACACTACCCCTAATTAACATACTAATACCCACACTACCCCTAATTAACATACTAATACCCACACTACCCCTAATTAACATACTAATACCCACACTAACCCCCTAATTAACATACTAATACCCACACTACCCCTAATTAACATACTAATACCCACACTACCCCTAATTAACATACTAATACCCACACACTACCCCTAATTAACATACTAATACCCACACTACCCTAATTAACATACTAATACCCACACTACCCCTAATTAACATACTAATACCCACACTACCCCTAATTAACATACTAATACCCACACTACCCCTAATTAACATACTAATTCCCACACTACCCCTAATTAACATACTAATACCCACACTACCCCTAATTAACATACTAATACCCACACTACCCCTAATTAACATACTAAAACCCACACTACCCCTAATTAACATACTAATACCCACACTACCCCTAATTAACATACTAATACCCACACTACCCCTAATTAACATACTAATACCCACACTACCCCTAATTAACATACTAATACCCACACTACCCCTAATTAACATACTAATACCCACACTACCCCTAATTAACATACTAATACCCACACTACCCCTAATTAACATACTAATACCCACACTACCCCTAATTAACATACTAATACCAACACTACCCCTAATTAACATACTAATACCCACACTACCCCTAATTAACATACTAATACCCACACTACCCCTAATTAACATACTAATACCCCACACTACCCCTAAATTAACATACTAATACCCACACTACCCCTAATTAACATACTAATACCCACACTACCCCTAATTAACATACTAATACCAAACATACCCCTAATTAACATACTAATACCAAACTACCCCTAATTAACATACTAATACCAAACTACCCCTAATTAACATACTAATACCCACACTACCCCTAATTAACATACTAATACCCAACTACCCCTAATTAACATACTAATTCCCACCCATACAAACTCCCCTAATACCCACACTACCCCTAATTAACATACTAATACCCAAACTATTACCCCTAATTAACATACTAATACCCTCACACTACCCCTAATTAACATACTAATTACCCACACTACCCCTAATTAACATACTAATACCAACACTACCCCTAATTAACATACTAATACCCACACTACCCCTAATTAACAACTAATACCCACACCTACCCCTAATTAAACATACTAATACCCACACTACCCCTAATTAACATACAAATACCAACACTACCCCTAATTAACATACTAATACCCACACTACCCCTAATTAACATACTAATTCCAACACACTACCCCTAATTAACATACTAATTCCCACACTACCCCTAATTAACATACTAATACCCACATTACCCCTAATTAACATACTGAATACCCACACTACCCCTAATAAACATACTAATCTCCCGACACTACCCCTAATTAACATACTAATTACCCACACTACCCCTAACTTAACATACTAATACCCACACTACCCCTAATTAACATACTAATACCAACACTACCCCTAATTAACATACCCCCAACTACCCCTTTAACATACTAATACCCACACTACCGTGATACCCCCCACACAACCCTAATTAACATACTAATCCCCACCCTACCCCTAATTAACATACCTAATACCCCACACAGACCCCTAATTAACATACTAATTACCCACCCTACCCCTAATTAACATACCTAATTCCCCACACTAGACCCCTAATTAACATACTTAGTCACCCACACTACCCCTAATTAACATACAAATACCAACAATACCCCTAATTAACAATACTAATACAACACTACCCGTAATTACCACACTACTACCAGTGTTATTTTCCATGCAGAACATACTTGGACAAGTAGCGATTTATCAGATTTACCTCTATTTCCCATATTGGGCCCCACCCCTCCTGCCCCCGGGGGAGTCAGAGCCAAAATTTATACAAGTTCTGTTCCCCTTCCCCCAAGGATGTTTCTGGCCAAATTTGGTTACAATCCATGCAGAACTCTAGGACAAGTAGCGATTTATAGGATTTACCTCTATTTCCCCTATTGGGGGCCCCGCCCCTCCTGCCCCTGGGGGGTCAGAGCCAAAATTTATACAAGTTCTGTTCCCCTTCCCCTAAGGATGTTTGTGGCCAAATTTGGTTACAATCCATGCAAAACTCTATGACTAGTAGCGATTTAAGGAAATGTTGACGGACGGACGACGGACGGACGACGGACGGACGGACGGACGGACGCCGCGCCATGGCATAAGCTCACCGGCCCTTTGGGCCAGGTGAGCTAAAAACACTGATTACCCACACTACCCCTAATTAAAGACAGTGGCGACAAAATATTATGTTAAGAATTTATAAATACGTTTGACCTAATGTCTAGAAATAGGACTGTTATAATTGTCATCATTTAACATAAACTTGGATAAAAACAGAAGCCATTATTATATATGTCCATAGTAAACGCTATTGAAACATGTAATGTGTCAAATAATAGGCATCTTTATGTTACATCAATTTACCAAGTTTTAACAAAATTGATTCAAAGACTAATGCCGTTGTCGGTTATTACACAAAAACTTGTGTATGGTGACCTGGTTATGGCAATTAAAACTTTCAGAAAATTATTGTACATCTACAAATGGTCCTTATCACTCTTGTGTAGTTTCATCATCAGAATCTTTGAACAGGTATAACAAAACACCCAGACAGATCAGATTATTCCAGTAACTAATTATTAGTCAATAGTATATTTCTGCTAGACATACTGATGGCAGGCGACCAGTTCGCGCCGTATACTAATTCTCACTACCAATTTATGTCAATAAAGTCATCCTCTGATAGAAAATACTCTCATACTAATTTCCACAAAAATTGACAAAAACCATTTGTGTGCGATCATCGACAAATACACATGGCAATGGCAAAAACTGGTACTCAGCGAGAACACTGGGTCACCTTGCCAGTACTTTTTAAAGCATAAAGAAAAAATCACTTTTATAACTTTAAATCGAGTCTTTAACAAGTTCTAAATAATCAAGGCAAAAAAAGACCATTCCGTCACATCTCTGTAAACCCAGACTTACTGTCATAAGGCTGTCAACATTTCCTGTAGAACTGACTTACTGTCCAAAGCTGTCACATCTCCTGTAAATCGACTTACTGTTAAAGCTGTCACATCTTCTGTAAATCGACTTACTGTCAAAGCTGTCACATCTCCTGTAAACTGACTTACTGTCAAAGCTGTCACATCTCCTGTAAACCGATTTACAGTCAAAGCTGTCACATCTCCTTTAAACGGACTTACTATCAAAGCTGTCACATCTCCTGTAAACGGACTTACTGTCAAAGCTTTCACATCTCCTGTAAACGGACTTACTGTCAAAGCTGTCACATCTCCTGTAAACGGACTTACTGTCAAAGCTGTCACATCTCCTGTAAACGGACTTACTGTCAAAGCTGTCACATCTCCTGTAAACTGACTTACTGTCAAAGCTGTCACATCTCCTGTAAACTGACTTACTGTCAAAGCTGTCACATCTCCTGTAAACGGACTTACTGTCAAAGCTGTCTTATCTCCTGTAAACGGACTTACTGTCAAAGCTGTCAAATCTCCTGTAAACTGACTCACTGTCAAAGCTGTCACATCTCCTGTAAACGGACTCACTGTCAAAGCTGTCACATCTCCTGTAAACTGACTTACTGTCAAAGCTGTCACATCTCCTGTAAACTGACTCACTGTCAAAGCTGCCACATCTCCTGTAAACTGACTCACTGTCAAAGCTGTCACATCTCCTGTAAACTGACTCACTGTCAAAGCTGTCACATCTTCTGAAAATCAACTTACTGTCAAAGCTGTCACATCTTCTGTAAATCGACTTACTGTCAAAGCTGTCACATCTTCTGAAAATCGACTTACTGTCAAAGCTGTCACATCTCCTGTAAACTGACTCACTGTCAAAGCTGTCACATCTTCTGAAAATCAACTTACTGTCAAAGCTGTCACATCTCCTGTAAACCGACTTACTGTTAAAGCTGTCACATCTTCTGTAAATCGACTTACTGTCAAAGATGTCACATCTCCTGTAAACTGACTCACTGTCAAAGCTGTCACATCTCCTGTAAATCGACTTACTGTCAAAGCTGTCACATCTCCTCCCTCCTGTAAACTGACTTACTGTCAAAGCTGTCACATCTCCTGTAAATCGACTTACTGTCAAAGCTGTCACATCTCCTGTAAACTGACTTACTGTCAAAGCTGTCACATCTCCTGTAAATCGACTTACTGTCAAAGCTGTCACATCTCCTGTAAACCGACTTACTGTCAAAGCTGTCACATCTCCTGTAAATCGACTTACTGTCAAAGCTGTCACATCTCCTGTAAACTGACTTACTGTCAAAGCTGTCACATCTCCTGTAAATCGACTTACTGTCAAAGCTGTCACATCTCCTGTAAACTTACTGTTAAAGCTGTCACATCTCTGTAAAGACTTACTGTCCTGTCACATCTCCTGTAAATCGACTTACTGTCAAAGCTGTCACATCTCCTGTAAACCGACTTACTGTTAAAGCTGTCACATCTCCTGTAAATCGACTTACTGTCAAAGATGTCACATCTCCTGTAAACTGACTCACTGTCAAAGCTGCCACATCTCCTGTAAACCGACTTACTGTCAAAACGTCACATCTCCTGTAAACTGACTCACTGTCAAAACTGTCACATCTCCTGTAAATCGACTTACTGTCAAAGCTGTCACATCTCCTGTAAAGGACTTACTGTCAAAGCTGTCACATCTCCTGTAAATCGACTTACTGTCAAAGCTGTCACATCTCCTACTGTCAAAGCTTCACACTCTATGCAAAGCAACATAGTTTTGTATTTCCATACTATACTACTTTATCTCGGTGTCAGATTAAGTTTTGGAATTTTAAGTCATATGGTTTTATACTGTACCTATGCTTGAAATGTTTTTGAGCCATTTTTACCTGCCAACGCAACGCACTAAATTATGAGCAGGCCATTTATACGACAATTAAAGCTTCATCTTAGAGATGCTCCACCGCTGACAAATGGTATTTTTTCAATATCAAAAACAGGAGCAGGCGATTTAGTATTTTTCTTCAGTTACAAAAAAGTTACTTACTTTACAACATTACCACCATTGAAAAGTTTGAGCTTCAAGTTTTACTTCAAGTTAAAAATATGAAAAATAATTAATTGCATCCCGAAAAAATTCCGTACCACTATATCCTATATGGAAGGTACTACTGAATGTGCATGCACCAAAGGCAAAATGAATTATTTAATCTTATTTTTTGTCTTAATTAGACTATTATATACACGATTAAACACCAATTATTGTTAAAATGATGAATATCATTTATGCTCTGTCAGCGGTGGAGCACCATTAAGTACAGAGGATTCCGCTTATTTTTTTCCAGAAGAAAATATGCAAATAACCGGAGTATTCGAATAGGCGGAGATGACATTTTGCACCTTCGTTTGACTCCACACATATGTATGTGACAGGCAAATAGATATCATTTTGTTTACTTGATAAATACGTAAATTATTTACACTTAAAACGAACAACAAGTAATTATTTTCGAAGTTGTAAATCGATTTTAATTGTTTAATAACAAAAAACATTCCAATATTAGATTCTTGTTTACGTTAGATCGATACGTGAATCTTTGAGAAACAGCCAAGCGATCGATATAAAATGCAATAACTAAACAGGATTGAAATTGTGTCTACAATTCTGAACCTAAATAATAGACAAATTTACGTACATTTGCCTGGCAAAATGAACTTACGATGGTGATTAAACTTCAAAGTGCCGATCATCTAGTAGTGTTGTTTTTACACATGTGTATGAATTCGGAAATGGCGGCAGGTGATAAAGCTATGCGTTCACTGGACCTAAATGTGTTTCAAGAATTCTCCGTGTATTGTTGATCTATACAGCGAATAGCTTGATAACATTTCAGAAATTAATGCATATTCAAGTAGCAATGAAACAACGTAGCAAGTATCTTTGTATCCTACATACTGTACGAAACTTGCAGTAGTCATTGCACGCCGACTTCACATGCTTTTATGTCTCATTCAATGAGACGCTTAATCGCACGTCAGTCGTAGTCAACAAGACTCTGGTTGAACCAGATTACTCATGAATGGCGATTGTTGTAAGGCATGGTTTCTTCAACCGAACGCGAAATAAGGTATGTTACGTTAATAAACATATTTGAAAGTGCAAATGCTTTAATTAGATGTTTGAGTCAGTTATTATACTAAAGTTATGATCAACCGCTGCTGATGTAAATCGTAACAGCATCGAATACCTTTACAGATTCATGCATAAAATAACAAGCAATACAATAAAGTTAATCTGTCACCAAGATGATTTCTAGTAAAAGCGAAGTATCTTGAAACATATATCGGCAAATTTAGCTAAAAATATATTGCAAAATTGAAAAATATTCAATTTTATTTTTAGAATTTCCCAAATTTTTTATTCAAATAACTGGAGGTCATGTAAAAGTCTATTCAAATACACGGAGTTGAAATACAAAGATAAAGAAGGAAAAAATCAGGTCCACAGAATTTTATGCAAATAACCGAAATATTCAAATAACCGTTATTCAATTATGTGGAGTCCTCTGTATATGCATTTCTTAATAATTACCTGACGGTTCGCTAATTGAACTACCCCCATACTTCAGAAGTTTTAGGCGGCTCTTTTTAAACTTTCCCTTTCGTGTGCGCGGTTTGGGGTTACCCATGATCTGCTGCAGGATCATAATATTTAGTTCACGCTCAACCAGCTCAATCTCTCTCTCCTTTAATTCTTGTTCTCGCTTGTGAAGGAGTTCCTCAATTTTCTTTTGCTGTAATGCTGCTTTGGTCAACTCCTCTTCCCTGCATCGGAGTTCCTGAAATCAAAACCTTTAGTTCAGCATATCTGCATCAAAAAATTTTCCAGCAAAGAATTTTTATTTCATTTCATGCAATTCATTGAGTTTTTACCTCATCTTCTTCACGGCATCATGGCATTTACTATATATACCATTATGGCCCACTGTACATGTGGAGGTATATATCTAGATTATCAGCTGGAAATTTTGTAATTATTATTATTATCAATATTTCAAATTTATGTATAAAGAAGCATTCATATCCTTTTTTAAGATGTCCAGTTCAGGTTGGTTTTTTTTTCAAACCTTTTCTTTGAGTCGAAGTTCGTTGAACATTTCTTCTATTTCTAAGCGCCAATCTTCTTGCATAGTATGAAAGGATTCCTGAGGGGTTGTCATGAACGGAGAGGAAGCAATCTCACTAAGTCGATGTAAGATCTCTGCAAAGGTCGGCCGCTGATGAGGCTCTTGATGCCAGCAGTCTGTCAAGGAATGGAAAACACTGTCAATGATACTATGTATGGTAAATTGGAATGCATATTTTCAACCAAACCAGTGAATATTAAGTACTGTTTCACCACAACTAGATGGACAAAGTTTTTCTTTTTTTTTTTTTTTTTTTGGGGGGGGGGGGGGGGGGGGGGGGGGGGGGTGTGTCTTTTTTCTCCTTCAGTTTACTGTTTAACTTAAACTTAACTTCCAACTCTGTTTTTTTAACTTTCATAATTTAAACTCAATTTTTAATGAAATAGAATAAAACTGACTGGGGATGAGTTTGTAAGGAGTAGAGCTAGGGGGTAAGGATGAGAACATGACAATTTGTAGAGGAGTAAGCTAGCTAGACTAGCTAGGGTAATATTGGTGGTAACTGGAGAGTTAGGGTATAAAGGTGAGAACACGAATAGCTAGGGATGACAGTTTGTTGTGGGTAACTGAAGGGTTAGATGTATGGGTGAGAACAAGAATAGTTAGCTATATAGGGATGACAGTTTGTTGTTGGTAACTGAAGGGTTAGCTGTATGGGTGAGAACAAGAATAGCTAGAGATGACTGTTTGTTGTGGGTAACTGAAGTGTTAGGTGTATGGGCGAGAACAAGAATAGCTAGCTATATTAGGGATGACAGTTTGTTGTGGGTAACTGAAGGGTTAGGTGTATGGGTGAGAACAAGAAAAGCTAGCTATAGGGATGACAATTTGTTGTGGTAACTGATTGGTTTTAGGTGAAGGGGTCAGAACAGGAATAACTAGGGATGATTTTGTTGTGGGTAACTGAATGATTAGCTGTGGAGGTGAGAACAGGAATAGCTAAGGATGAGTTTGTTGTGGGTAACTGAAGGATTAGCTGTGGAGGTGAGAACAGGAAAAGCTAGGGATGAGTTTGTTGTAACTGAAGGGTTTGGTGGAGAGGTGAGAACAAGAATAGCTAGGGATGAGTTTGTTGTTGGTAACTGAAGGGTTGGGTGTAAGGGTGAGTAAAAGAATAACTAGGGATGAGTTTGTTGTTGGTAACTGAAGGGTTGGGTGTAAGGGTGAGTACAAGAATAACTAGGGATGAGTTTGTTGTGGGTAACTGAAGGGTTAGGTGTAGGGGGACAACAAGAATAGCTAGGGATGAGTTTGTTGTGGGTAACTGAAGGGTTAGGTGTAGTGGTGAGAACAAGAATAGCTAGGGATGAGTTTGTTGTGGGTAACGGGTAACTGAAGGGTTAGGTGTAGTGGTGAGAACAACAATAGCTAGGGATGATAGTTTGTTGTGGGTAACTGAAGGGTTGGGTGTAAGGGTGAGTACAAGAATAACTAGGGATGAGATTGTTGTGGGTAACTGAAGGGTTAGGTGTAAGGGTGAGAACAAGAATAGCTAGGGATGAGTTTGTTGTGGGTAACTGAAGGGTTAGGTGTAGTGGTGAGAACAAGAATAGCTAGGGATGAGTTTGTTGTGGGTAACTGAAGGGTTAGGTGTAGTGGTGAGAACAACAATAACTAGGGATGAGTTTGTTGTGGGTAACTGAAGGGTTAGGTGTAGTGGTGAGAACAAGAATAGCTAGGGATGAGTTTGTTGTGGGTAACTGAAGGTTAGGTGTAGTGGTGAGAACAAGAATAGCTAGGGATGAGTGTTTTGTTGTGGGTAACTGAAGGGTTAGGTGTAGTGGTGAGAACAAGAATAGCTAGGGATGAAGTTTGTTGTGGGTAACTGAAGGGTTAGGTGTAGTGGTGAGAACAACAATAACTAGGGATGAGTTTGTTGTGGGTAACTGAAGAGTTAGGTGTAGTGGTGAGATCAACAATAGCTAGGGATGAGTTTGTTGTGGGTAACTGAAGGGTTAGGTGTAAGGGTGAGAACAAGAATAGCTAGGGATGAGTTTGTTGTGGGTAACTGAAGGGTTAGGTGTAGTCAAGTGGTGAGAACAAGAATAGCTAGTGATGAGTTTGTTGTGGGTAACTGAAGAGTTAGGTATAGTGGTGAGAACAAGAATAGCTAGGGATGAGTTTGTTGTGGGTAACTGAAGGGTTAGGTGTAAGGGTGAGAACAAGAATAACTAGGGATGAGTTTGTTGTGGGTAACTGAAGGGTTAGGTGTAAGGGTGAGTACAAGAATAACTAGGGATGAGTTTGTTGTCGGTAACTGAAGGGTTAGGTGTAGGGGGAGAACAAGAATAGCTAGGGATGAGTTCGTTGTGGGTAACTGAAGGTTTAGGTGTAGTGGTGAGAACAAGAATAGCTAGGGATGAGTTTGTTGTGGGTAACTGAAGGGTTAGGTGTAGTGGTGAGAACAACAATAACTAGGGATGAGTTTGTTGTGGGTAAACTGAAGAGTTAGGTGTAGTGGTGAGATCAACAATAGCTAGGGATGATAGTTTGTTGTGAGTAACTGAAGGGTTATAAGGTGTAAGGGTGAGAACAAGAATAGCTAGGGATGAGGTTGTGGGTAACTGAAGGGTTAGGTGTAGTCAAGTGGTGAGAACAAGAATAGCTAGTGATGAGTTTGTTGTGGGTAACTGAAGAGTTAGGTGTAGGGGTGAGAACAAGAATAGCTAGGGATGAGTTTGTTGTGGGTAACTGAAGGGTTAGGTGTAGTCAAGTGGTGAGAACAAGAATAACTAGTGATGAGTTTGTTGTGGGTAACTGAAGAGTTAGGTGTAGGGGTGAGAGCAAGAATAGCTAGGGATGAGTTTGTTGTGGGTAACTGAAGAGTTAGGTGTAGTGGTGAGAACAATAGCTAGGGATGATAGTTTGTTGTGAGTAACTGAAGGGTTATAAGGTATAAGGGTGAGTACAAGAATAACTAGGGATGAGTTTGTTGTGGGTAACTGAAGGGTTAGACGGAGGCGTTAATATAATAAAGCTTAGACACAGAGTAATACAGAATGGCACTGGTTAACTGTATAATCAAGAGGACTTAATTACTAACTGAGGAATTAGGAACTGTTGACACATAGCTGGTTGATAAGATAAAGCTGACAGACAGATCAGTTGGATTAGAATTTCAGAAGCACATTATATATTATCATTATATCTTCAATAATTTTTTCAAGTATTTAAAGCACATCATATTGACAAGGATACTGTACATGGATGCAAAACATTCCTAGGTGAATTAATTATAACTCGCCTTGTAAAATAAATCAAACATATACTGTATGCAAGATGATAAAATTCTAAATATCGTCTCAAAATCCTAAATGGGCTATTCACTAAATGTTAGATGCATGGTTATGGTTCAACATCTAGTGAAAACATAGTAGCACTTAAAGTAATTAAGGAGAATACAAAAACTTTTCATACAAAACAAATCCATGCAAGACTATCTTTTCATAAGTTAACAAACACAATATCAACTCACAGGGATATGCTGTCTGAAAAATTGTACGCCAATAACTACAGCCTAGATACCTACCTGACATGAGTTTGGCAAAGAGGCTGGGGCAGGTACTAGGGATGGGGAGGGTGAGTTTGTTCACTGCCACGCCGTACGCCACCCCCAGGGCATCTATGCCCTTGTACGGCGTCTCACCAGTCAGTAACTCCCATAGGACTACACCATAGCTGGAAAAGAAGACAATATGTATTGTTGTAATGTGTCCAACCCTTGACTCATGCCAGGGCTGAAGACAACATGCAAGCAGAGTGGTACTCGGTTAAATCAATATCATTGTCTGTTTTTGACAGATGCCAATATCCCAACCATACACCAATGCAAAGCCATATGCCTTCTTTGAGAAAACAATCACTACTTCAATTTCAAATTGGAAATTCTCCAGATCTCGCATACAATACAGATATATTTAGTATACTGTTGGATGAGCTTTCGTTATTTTTTAGTTAGCCATGAAAATAACATGAGCAGATGACAAATTCAATTGAACGGTACATGAAAACTTACATTACATTGACTAAAATCAATTTACTGCTAGTGCTCTAAAAATCTATCCATACAAATGTAAAAGTTTGAAATAATTTCTGTTCAAATAAATTTAACTTATATCTATATATAGAAGTCCCATTTTCTTTTTTTCTAATCATCATTAATTTCTTCTACCCTAATTAAAGTGTTGCCTATAATCTAATAGCTCCAAAGTATTGGGAAATAATCAAAATTAAATCAAGTAATTACAGCACTGCATATGTGTCTCAAGTCAGTCACAATTTGTTAAGATATTTGGATGTACATTTCAGGTATGAGTATTCTCATTATGCACTCACAACATCGATTTCAGCCACAGGCATAGCATGTTTTATATCTGTGATTGTGTATACACATACATATAGTGAACCTATAAAATATAAATGAATTCACCAAACTTCTACAAAACACCAGTATCATTTTATCGGATATTTTACAGAATGCACAGGATCTGTTGAAATGTTCTAGTCATGCTTAAAATCAACTTTATATAAATATTAAACCATTATAAAATGACAATAAGGTTTTTATCATAGAATCGTCAATGTCTGTGGTTAGGAAAGTGGTCAGGCTGCCATAAACTTTCAAGTTAATTAATTAACTTTAAGTTTATATTTTTTGAAATCCTTATCCCAGCTTCAGGAGACATTTTTAAACATCATAACATCCCTGTATCTACACATACCGCATCAACTTTTTGTAACTAAAACCCATCAATCAAAAGTTAGCACCTTAACCTGGTGATTTCAGCCCATTGGGCCTCTTGGAATTTTCCAAATAGAGCATTGTCTTCCATAAAATGATTGTTCAGACCCATCACAACACTGTCACATAAATATATTATCATCCTATATAGCTAATGTAGAAATCAATGTCAGTTGTTACGGATAACAGTATTTCAACACTTGCACCAAGCCTTAACCTGGATTTCTGGCGCCGATGGCAATGTCAGGGATATTCTATAAGTCCCTCATCTCTTGATCTTCACCAAATTACGGATGAAAGGCAGTTTGAATGTGACATTATCATCATAGACCAAGAGAAGCCTACAGTGGACCCTCGATAATCCAGACACCTTCGTTCCCAGCCGAAAACCTTCGTTCCCAGCTGAAACTGTCCGACTTGCGAGTTTTCCGGACTGCAGAATTCTGTGTTCTTAGTCAATTAAATTGTCACGTACGAAATAGTCCCCTTAACCTTGTAATCGACGATAGACTTTTATGTTATATATGTATGTGTATTATAATAATACTTCGTGTGTTATGTTTTATATGTGTTTTTTTTATATTAGTATGTTAAGAATATTAAATAAACATATTTCTTTTTCAAAATACAAAACTGAAAGCCATCGTTAATGGTGTACTATGTATGCATAATAGCTACGTATCACACTCTTGATATGTCGTAAGGGAAATTATGTTTCAAAATGCCTAACCAAGGATCAATATCATCTACGTTCTTGGCATAAAAAACTATGATAACAAATAGTTGTGAATATTTTAAGAACTATCATTATTGTTATTTTGTATATTGTGTGCTATTATTGACCATTTTCACAAGTATTTGCTTTCTACGTGTGTAACAACCACGCGCCAGGGCCCGTTCACGTCTAACTTCGTGCACAATGTCACACACGTGTAAATGGCTTGTGCCGTAGTCTTTATATCTTATACCATAGACGATAATGTTAATATATAGCTCTGGCAATTTATCTTTTTAGTTGTGAAAAGACATTTCTAATGCATGTAGGTGTCACAGATACTTAATACTTCCTTTTTGTTGATATGCTGGTACTTCAATGATGTTTTACTTTTAGAATAAATTTGGTTTGGAATTTCCCATTTTTATAACGAAAATGGTAGGTTGAGTTTTAAAATGATACGATATACAGCATGTTTACATATCAATAATCGATACACTGATGAAAACCGATACGTAATATCGATATATTGATCCAGCCCTACTAACACATATATATATAGGAGGTGGATAGCTATAGTAAAACATCTTATTTGAGGTCCCCCCCCACCTACCTCCAGACATCACTACTCTTGGAGAATGTGGAGGTTTTGATCACTTCAGGAGCCATCCAGGCATAGGTACCAGCAGCAGACATACGAGTTGTTCTCGATACTTCTCTTGCTAATCCAAAATCTGTAATCTTCAAAGTTTTCTTCTCCAAAGAATCACTAAGAATCTTTTCTTTTAAGAGTACTGAAAAGAACAACAAAGTTGTTATTTAACATCATATATTAAGAATCCTAAAATGATATATATACTTACAGGGAAGAACATTCAAGAACTTTATACCAATTCAATAAAGCTAAATGCAATATAATATAATACAACCACTTTTTTTTAGCTCTTTCAATTTGACCCTGCACATATATAAGAGAGGTCCATTTGTACAATTTTCAATCTATCAACTTATATGCCTATTATAACATACCAAATATATACAGCATTATATTTATATATCGATTCATATTTTAGAAAAGTCATTCTTTATAGCATTAGGATTTGGTGAGATGATAATTTCACTGGTCATGATCATGGGCTAATTAAGAAGCATAATAAATAACTTCTCATGAATCATAAATCACCAAAATGTCAGTGCTTTTCCTCGGTATTTTGGGAAATTGCCACCTGGTGAAAAATGGGAAATTTTGTGCGATAAAAGTATACGTAGGAAATGAAAAATTGAAACGGTGTTTATGGAAATTTTGGAAAAGGTAAAAATAGACAATTATGCTTCTCTAAGAATCAAGTGTAAGAATGGATACTAAAATACGATGTTCAGACTTGTGATTTCCGGAATTTTTTAGTTTTGTTGCACAAAATATGCATCAACTCACTGATTTGGGAAATTAAGACATAGACTTGGGAAAAAATAATAAGAAATACAATTGGGAATGAGGCCTTATTTTAGCCCCGAATATATAGGCAGGAAAAACACTGAATGTAGTCAATGTACATATATCATATCTTATTACGTATACCAATACACTGAGTCATGCTAACCATGCATACATATTTTATTTATTCATCAAACAAAAAGCACAGAGATCAACAATGAAAGCAACACTAACATCTTCCCCAGTTCTAACACTCCCAGTCAATGACCTAGTTCTCATGCACTGTGTGTGTATATATATATATATATATATATATATATATATAATACATAGGCTATTCCCAAAGCTAAAAAGACTTTTCATGATCATCACACAAACTTATCTACATATCCTGATCATGATCAGCAAGAGTTTATAGACATGGGAACAAACCCACACTGTCCAATTATGAAATGTCTTTATCTAATCCAACTAAGTAGCAAGATTTGGATCCAATAACGATCCATGTATTTGTACTTCTTTAGTTTTAAATTTATATTATAATTATATATAGTTTATAATAATATAACATGTACATTGCCCTGGTGCCTACATCCACGATCTAAAAGCTTAAGATAGTCTAGCTTTTTTATTCATGATCTAAAAGCTTACACTGAAAGAAATGACTTAATTTAACAAATTATAATAACTAGAGTACTTCATCTTGTGTATAACTGGTGTAAGAGTAAGACCTGCACATGTACTGTAGACCACTACTATACCTCAGAGCATGCTCCCATATGTTTAACTCCATACATGTAGAATGATCATATACCCCCGTAGTAAGAATTTTCAAATTTGATGATAATTAGGAGAGTGTAAACTTGTATTTCTGATTATATTGATGGGAAATGATCTGTGTATGTAACTTTAACCAATCTGAAAGCAAATCGTGACATCTTGGAAATTATCATCAGCATCAATTCGAACTTTTTAATTAAAATTTCTTCACAACTTTGTTGAAATAATATATCAAAGTAGGGAAATAAAAGTTTACAGGCTTTATTGTTTCTTTCAATAATATTTTGATATTACTTTACAAGATTGAAATAATTACTGATGTTGTTGGTAAAAGACATCATTCAGGGTCTAAACTTAATTAAAAGTGAATTTTACCATATGATTGTGAATGAAAATATTGAATGAGTTTGGGAAAATACAGACCTATGTGTGCTATTTCAATTTTTCAATTGGAAATTAAATGGTTCCTTCTACTGGAACCTATAATAAAGGCCTGGCAAAAACCCTGGCTATTTACATATTTACAAAGAATACATAGCTATATATAACAAAATAGTAAATAAATGCTGCTTTAGCTACAGGGAGTTAATATAATCAATCGAGTAGTGCTACACCCTCAGTTGTAGAAACTTGAGACTACTGTATGTGGTTGTACCTACTTACATTGAGTCAGTACATGCATATTGTGTACACCCATCACTAGTTACTTCTACTTAACAATCAGGGGTGTTGCTCTTTCCCAAGATAACATTCTATATATACCATGTGCACCAATCTGTTGCTATCACTAAGAAATGAGGTAAACTTTATCCACAAAAAAGATTCAGCTGTTTTCCCAATTAGGGCATATACGAATCAATTTGGGTACACTGACATTAATTATTACTCTATATATGCACCTATAATAACAGCTGTAGAACTTTATTTTCAAAAACATACTTCACAAATCTATTATGTGATTGGCCTAATTAGTTTAAATCTCCTTCTCTGAGTCTGTGCAAAATTTAATTTTATCAAATTTGCTCATAATGAGCTACGAGGGGTTCTGAAGAAGACAAAAATGTTAGGCCTAAATACGGAGGTGATAAACTGCGGGGCAATACAACATGTAGTGACTGTGTAGGATATACCCAGGCCATGCATACTCAATACAGCATATACTAAGTGACATTAAATAATTCTCATTTTAAACAAAACCAGTACTCTTTTAAGTTTATTAAATGAAATCCCTCAAATTCACTACTGTATCATAATGAGGAAAAACGGTATAAAGCTAGTATATTAATAATCCGAAATAAAAGGCCAAAATAAATTCAAAGTAAAATCAAAATCATTTCTATGGAATATATATTCAGCCACTATAGGGCCTTCTTCAGTCCGAAATAACACTAACACAACGTGTTCGTCTTCATGTTTGTTTACATCTATTGTGTGCAGGTACGAAATGTCTCGGCCCGTTTGATGTATACGGCGGGTTATTTCGACCCAACATGCTATGTGCACTTAATCAACCCCAGTGTTTAAACGATGGTTATAACCGCAAGATACTTTATCAGATAGACTTGTGTAGCCATAAACATAACACTGACGTATGAAAAGGGGATATTATATGCAATAACATGCACGGTCGAAATGTCAGACATACCAGCTTTTCGAGGTGGCAATCGAAAGAAAAGTTTGACAATCGACTAAGGGTATGTTATTGATTTGAGACAACTCGTACCTCACACTATTCTGTAGACATAGTGCCTATTACATCAAATCTAATAAAATAAAACACAGATTCCCATTATCATTACGTTTGATAAAAAGGATCAGAGAAAATCCCACTAGGGGCCACGTCCACGTGATCCTTGATAAAGACCAGTCAAATTGCTGCCCCCAAAACTTTCACACCTAAGGTCATCTCGCCCCAAGAGAACAACATAGCTTACCGTATATGTATACTGGGACGAAATGTTGTTTACACTTGATGCAGCAAGGTGCAGAACCTACACGTGGTCGTGAGTACACGTGGTATAAAGGTCACCTGAACATGACATGACCCCCCATGGGACGCTGTCAGATCCTCTAATCACCGGAGTGGTCATAAAGATCTGTATTTTAATCAGATTTCCTATCACATATTGCTATTCACAGTCGTGGTTCCCTAGTGACCACCAATCTCTCTACGGCAGGTTGCTCCCATTCTGACTTAGAATTGAGGAGCTTGTCAGCAACTGATCCGTGTATAGCGACCGCCTCTGAAACTTGTCGTTCGAGTGGCTTGGAGAAGGTCTTGAGGTCACTACTGTATAGTTGTTAAATTTTGCGGGTGTAAAATTTCAGGATTTACTATTTCTGACTTACTCTCATTTCACGGGGGCTTATTTTCGCGAATTATCTTTCTAGCGTTTTATAGTCCCATTCTTATTGACCATAATTTTGATCAATTTCGCGAGGTCTTAAATTTCGCAATCTTTTGATGGGCCTGCAAATTTAGCGCAATTAAAACCCCAACAAATTTTAGCAACTATACAATAATCTACGAATCCTCAAACTTTCTTGTGTTTTCTCTGATACTCTTTTTCCTCTCCTTTTTAGATTAATTAATTCCATCTTGTTCAGTCTTTTATTGTTCATTTTCAAAGATGCAAAATGCTTATGCTACTCGCACAATATTTCAAACGTTACATTACATATCTGTGAGGCAGATCAAATATTTTCGAGACTCCTCAGGAGTTTACGTCTTCATGGAGTTCCGAAACCATTCACATTTTCACAAATATGATAAATAAGTTGTTTCCGTTTTACATTTCTCTTTTTTTTCATCACGAGTATTGAATAAATATTGATTGAAGAAAAACATTTTACATAATAACAGGGAAACAACTTGTTAATGTTTTCACTTGTCCGTCAGCAATCTATAGCCTGGTATCAGGCTAGCAGACAAGTATAATATCGAACCCTCCAGTATTTATCATTTCATTATACTGGTATGGTATCGTACCGTTTTATTCTGAACAGTACTAGTATCAAACCCTTACAGCATGGTTTTCAAATGCTGTTTATGCATATACAATTATGTAGATTCACTGTGAATCACACAGTGTGTTTTCCTTTCGCAATCAATTATTAGCATTGTTGTTGCTTATTCAAATCAATCATTGTCGAAAATCGTTTCAACACGAATTTGGATAAAACCATGTTCTCCAACCATTAGCTTTAACAGCTATTAAATAATTTCTATAACTAGACTAATACTAAATGTACATAGTACAGAACATCCCTGATACTCCAGGGGTCCGTCGGTCTGATCACTTACGATCTCTACATCCCTGGACTATCTCATAATAAAACTGGATGCAACAGCTACAGAACAGGTAATTTTAGTCCTTTGATGCACATCAAAAGAGGCATATAACAGTACACTGGTTGACTGCACTTTATATATATTTTTCAAAGGTACTATAGCTTAAATGTTATGGGTTTCGATACTTTGACTAATTTTTTTCTTTATAGCTGTTGAAATTTACAAAATAAATTACAGGGGAAATAAATTATTTTATATTAATTTTTGTGTTAATTAGGCATATATATACACGATTAAACACCAATTATTGTTCAAATGATGAATATCATTTATGATCTGTCGGCGGTGGTGCATCTTTAATAAAATGCATGACATAGTAATTTTACATCACTTTATAAATTATACTTACTATTGCTAGATTTGAGGTCACGATGTATTAGAGGGATAGGTGATTCTTCATGAAGATAATGCATCCCCTTAGCAATTTGTACAGCCCAATCCACTAGAATATCAGGAGGTATCCTTCGTCCATTTAGCACCCTGTTCAGAGAACCTCCCTCCGCAAATTCCATTACTAAACACAAATTCGGTTCTTTCAGACATACTCCTTTCAGTGCTGCTATGTTTGTATGATCTAAGAACCAAAACACTGTAGCTTCCTGACGGACACTTTCAACTGTAGCACTTATGGGTTCATCTGGATCTTGACGAGCTGCTTTCACAGCAACTGTCTCCCCTTTCCAGACACCCCTGTAAACTTTTCCAAACCCCCCAACTCCAATAACTTCCTCCAGCTGCAATTCATTGAAATCAATTGCAATGTCGGGCGGGATAGTATGTTCAATACGATAATTGTTCGTGACAAAGTTGCTTGGAAATATACCAACATGGTTGTCAACCCTGCCAGTCCACCAGCCTTCATCTCCCGATATGTGTTTATCGGTCGACAAAACTTCAACCGTGATCCCTCTTCTGAGCGTCAACTCATCTTCGCGTTTAGCTTCATAGTCGAATACGGCAGTCCAGAGACCAGAACCGTTTTCGATCGATCTTCTATTAAACTTTTTATCATGATGTGATGCCATCGAATCTGGCACCGAGGATAATGCACTAGGCATTAGACAATGCCGTGCCTTTGTCTCCTCTCGGCTCCTTTACGGAAAACACCAGTTTTGTTGGTGTTATGGCAGGGGTAGGTTCCAACATGCAAATATTCGATGTTTTGGTCGAACAGCACTCCCCTTAAATTAGCCATAAGAATATAGTAAATAAAATACGGATGGGCTAAACTATAACATAATTACGTGTAACCTGGCATTGTTTGTTTGTCATGGTAAGAAATGGGTCTTTTTGGGTAGATTTTCCCATCTTTTCACACCTTTGTCTATCTCTCAAGTTTGACGAGCCGCCATGTTCATGTACTTTGACCTTGAGGCCATTAGCAGGGTGCGGTATTTGCGATTTGATTGGTTAAAAATAAATATGTTTGAAGAAAAATATATAATGTTATATATATCTGACTAGGATAAAATAATATAGATTTATTAAGCAATAGTATTTTTCATTTTAAGAGTTTTTGCATATATTTCTTCGACCATGTTCACATGAGAGGTCAAAAATCCAAGATGGCTGCGCCCATCAGAGTGCTTTGGAACACTTCAAGGCGGTTGTTTTTAGACAAATGTAACATTTCATCGGTATGTATTGTGAAGGAAGCGTTAGTTCTTCTAAGAAATCAATCTTTGTAACTTTTTTATTACAAACATTCCCATACAAAATGGTGCAATTCCGCTACATCCCAATAACTCGACTTTCTGACTTGATGGGGACGAATGCAGGAATGGTTCTCTGGACATTTTGGAACACTGTCACATTTTTAGTGAAATTCATTATGAAGATAAGTTTTTTCTCACAACAGGAAAAAAAAAAGAAATCTACCAATATGTAATGTACTAGGCCTAATGTCATAAATTCTTCTATTGACGATTAGGTTATGATTTGTGATCAATATCAGAAACGTATATCCTAATCCAATAATATTAGATCTCGATATTGAGAAACTTCTGATGTGCAATATCGAGATCTAATGCCCGAACCCTATACGAGTCTTCGCAAGTTCCGCCCTCGAATTAGAGCGGAACTTTGACGCTTAATTACCAAGTGAAAAACTTACCAGAATGTCAAAAAACATGTATATCGTGAATCAGTAGTTATCCATGAACACATCCTGGTATAAGAATAGGTATGACATAACATTAATCCACGGAATAATCACACATTTAAGAGCTGACCCATAGCATCGCTGTATAATCTAGGTTAATTCCTATTCAAATTTTCGTCACTTCCGGTTTATCAAATTATAGTACAGTGAATCAAATGGAAAGATAATATTCACTGGTAGCCCTGTTCTGTTAATTTTCGTTCTTAAACTGTTATTTTAACCATATTCGTGATTTGTTAAATATTTATGTTGGTTATATCTGTTTTACTGTTATTATCAAAATTTTAGTTATCTTTAACTAAAAGTATGTTATTATTTTCTAGCACACGTTATATTTTTGCTGCTGTGTTATCTCTATCTTTGCATGCGTTTGTCTTTTTTAAATGATGTTAGATTTAGTGGCTGATGTTATTATTTATTTTGCATTGTTATTCATTTCATTTCACGTGTTAGTGTCAGCAATGATTGTTAATGATTTTGTTTCCCATGTTATTGCCAGAATGTTACGTGATTTTTATGTGAAACTTTGTTAGCATCAACAGAACATGTGATTATTTACGTGACCACGTTACGAGTATCGTTGGAAACGTTATTTTTTTTTAAAGCGTTATTTTTTTTCGTGGAAATACCACTGCCTATTGTTCTCATTGACCCCCTACGGCGACAGCGCAGTGAGCCGGCGGGCGAGCTTCGCTAGTGTGTTGACCACTCACCCATAACGAGAGCACGGCTCCCAATATATAGTCGACTGGCGGTATCGCTGTCACTGTATCGCTACCGTATCGCATGTGCTGTGCAACTGAACATGGAATATATATAGTTTTCAGTTACTATATTTACAGTTCTTTTTCTCCAAAGTTTGCATTCACTGTATAAATTATTGAAAATTCCTTACATATTAGGGTTGTGTTGGAATCGGCAAGGACGTTTAAATCCTTGGAATCGGTCATAGTTTAACTACACTGTACAAAGATTTGATGTTTTTTAACATATTGTGTTTTTCAAGTTTATTGATTATTACGTTATAAATATATATATAGATATGTTTCTGATAACGTACGTAATCTGTTTTGATTAACGAAATTGTGTACATTTCTTGAATGGCTAATTATCAAAATTATTTGTCGAAGTTATGCATATTATGGAATCTGTTTTGATTTCGAAATTGTGTACATTTCTTGAATGGCTGATTTATATATATCACAACATTATTTGAGGTATATTTTGGAACAAGTGCTATATATTCAAAATGAACATTAAAATCTACTATACCGATGGTAATTCTATATGATATGTCGTATCGTACAGGGAAGACACAAATAAATATCAAATGCACATCCCTTGAATACAGTTACAATAAGCATGATGCAAACTGACATGCATTTATTTAATTAAATACACTGTGTTGTACGTTTTGTCTACGTTATGAAAAGTGAAATATATATTCAAGTTCATGCTAAAATCACTGTCAAAACAAACTCCATTGTATCCGACTTGCTACGCGCAGGGACATGTAACCTGCGCAGCGACCCGTGAAAATTGCCTGCGGGTCAAGCAGTCGTGGATCTTTTATTTTCGTCAAGTATTATTATCTACGCTAGAAGGCCGTTACCATTAATTTGTATGTACTGTTTGGAATCGGCTTGTTAACTTAAGCCGTTTACTTTTAACTTCAACAAAGATTATTGAAAAATGGTACCGCGACATAGAGTCATCTACTATCAAAGAATTTGTGTCACGATAACATGAGGTTTGTTCTCCTTTCAAGACACTCGGAGTCATTAGTTTCCGGACACCTAGATATCCGCATTTCGGTGTCAGGACATGTATTGTGGTAACGAGACTTATTTGGTGCGTGACGTAATCGACCCTTTGCGAGGCAGCGCAGCTCATCACTATCAATGCTTGCATACGGCGCTCGACACACCTACCTGTGATTTTCAAAAACGTCTTTTCAGCGATTGGGGATTGTTGCTACGTTTCTCTGATATTTTTTTATTATTAAATAGCATTGTCATGTTAAGCAATGCGGGACGAAAGCGTAATTGTGAGAACCGCGATGAATAACGTAACCCTGTACAATTTCACCTGGATGCGGAGGCTGGTGGATAATTATGTATATTTAATGAGGGTAAAACTTTCGTGTAGATTTCTTACTTTTTTCCCAATGATTTATGCATTCTTTCTAAAGACTGTAGTAAAAAGTAACACATACTTGTATTCATCTTAGCGATTAACATTTTTCTACATATTTAATTCTCCCTTTCTCTTTCTTTCTTTCTTCCCTCCCTCTCTGAGTGACAGGTCACCACTTACGGTTCTCGCCATGTCTGCTAGTGTGATTATCCTGTTGAAGACAGGAATTCACACTAGACCTATACACGGTGGAGAAGGTTAACGGAATCGTGATGCGCCCTGACTTACGAGGCTCGACTTACGGGGCGCTTATATTAAGGCGGCACTAGTAGGAGCACGAAGCGAGAAAATAGCCGACAATAATTGTATACACTTTATAGACAAAGATATTGAAAGGGAACATTAACATTGAAAGTTGCTTGTAGACGTAAAAATTTCTCTTTATGAGTTGCAAATTGGTTGAAATCTTAGCGAAGTACGGGATTAGCTGGGCGGGTGGTTACGTTATGTATAGTAATCTTCAGAATGTGCACACAAGTCATCTACAAGTATTTAAACCAGAGACTTAATAGTTTTACTGTAATTTAGTAGACATGTAATATTCTATCATAAATTTTGATTCATATATTGTATATACACCAACAACAGTTAATCTACAGTCAGAACTTCTGGAAATCCATGTTACAACAGAAGAAGTGTTTAAAAAGCTATCAAAATTAGATGGATCCAAATCCCCCGGACCAGATGGGTTACATCCTAAAGTCCTAAAGGAACTAAGCCAATGTATTAGTCTCCCCCTATCAATAATCTTTAATAAATCACTACAAGAAGGAGTTCTACCATCAGAATGGAAGGAGGCAAACATAACACCAATTTTTAAAAAAGGAAATAAAAGGAAAGCGGAAAACTACAGACCAATTAGTTTAACCAGTATCGTTGTAAAATGTTTGGAATCTATTCTTAGAGACAATATGATGGGTCATCTAGATAGGAACAATATTATAGCGGACGAACAATTTGGCTTCATCAAAGGAAAATCTACAACACTTCAACTTCTGGAAGTCCATGATGAAATAACTAAAAAGCTGGACGAGGGTGGAAATTTAGATATGATATATTTGGACTTTAAAAAAGCGTTTGACACAGTGCCGCATAAACGTCTGATAAAAAAGCTAATAAATGTTGGAGTACGAGGGAAAATTGTGACATGGATATCAAAATTCTTAGAAGGGAGACGTCAAAGAGTTGTAGTCAACGGAATACATTCCGACTGGGTAGAAGTAGATAGTGGAGTACCACAAGGTAGTGTTCTGGGACCTATCCTCTTCATCGTGTATATAAATGACCTGCCAAAAGCTATACTTGGAAAATCAAAGCTATTTGCGGATGATACGAAAATTTACGGATCATGTAACCGACTTGAAGATTCCGAAAAAATTCAAAATGATTTGGACAAATTAAGTGAATGGTCAACACTATGGCAATTGAAGTTTAATTCATCTAAGTGTAAGACACTACATTTTGGACAAAGAAATCCCAACTTTGAGTATATCATGCGAGAGGAAGATGGATCCATACAACAAATTACTTGTGACAAATATGAGAAAGACCTTGGAGTTACTTTCGACACAGAACTTAAGTTTAGTCTACATGTGGCAAATTGTGCGAAAAAGGCGCGAATAGGCTAATTGGAATGATAAAGCGATCATTCACATTGTTGGACAAGGATATGTTTCTTCCACTCTATAAGTCTCTAATACGACCACAACTGGAATACTCAGTAACAGTTTGGAACCCAGTTCTGAAAAAAGATATAATTGAGTTAGAAAACGTGCAAAGACGTGCAACAAAACAAGTGCATGGACTCCGTGAAACACCATATACGGAAAGACTAAAACTTTTGGGCCTACCAACTCTACAATACAGGAGACTACGATATGATATGATCCAAGTGTTTAGAATTATTAACGGTTTCGACAAAACGAGCCATTCTGCTAATGGATTACTCCCCCTGAACGAAGATATGAGAACGAGAGGTCACAACAAAAAGCTTAAAAAACAGCAGTCAAGACTTCGGTGCAGGAGTAATTCCTTTGCTATAAGAGTAGTGAACTCTTGGAACAATCTATCGGACAAAGTGGTAAACTCGGAAAGTATTAATATATTCAAATCAAACTTAAACAACGAGTGGAAGAATCATCCTTTGAAATTCAAGCCAGATTGCTACAGTGACATCTAACAGCTAGTCCAAAACTCGTGTATTTGTGTACATACGACTGAGCTGTTGTGCCAGGTGAAGAGAACTTTATTTCACCGGAAGTACATTATTTTAATATATGTAAAATGGAGTGGACATGACTTTTATCAAGTGTTTGTACAAAAGTTTTTAGGAAAATGGAAACAAGTGCCATTAATGTAAAGAACAGACTTTATATATATATTGGATCGGAAGATCTAAACAAATTTAATAGAGGAAACGATCTTGATTACATCGGACATGCGCAACTCGATGAAATCGACATGACCGAAGTCAAAAGTAAAGGTGGTCTAGAAGCCAATGGCTTATCAATAGACCGAAGATCAGGTAAATCAGGTAAATCAGGTGGGGGTTTATACGTATCGACATTAGATCTACATTGAAATCACGCAAAAACTGCAGATAATTATAACATTTAAATTTTGTGGAAATACACGTGTCAAAATTCATGTCAGAAACATTTTAATCTGTTTTAGTGCATTACAAACACAATAATTACTTATTTTTATTTATTTTGAATTCCAGAACGGTTTAAGAAACAACAACTATGTACATAAATTATAGGAATGAATAAAAATCACGATTTTGATCAGATATTAATATTTCCATTCCAGGTTCTGCATCCCATTGAGAACATCTTGGGAAATTTCTGTAATCGTTGAATCCATTTGTATGTGTATGCTTATAAGAAGTTTACTTGAGTAAAAAGTATTGTTTAAACTAATAAATAAACAGGCCGCGATATTTCCCGGGAGACATTGGGATGATCTTTCCTCGTGAGCTTTGAATCGATCCAAACTTAAAGTGGAACCTTAAGTACTAATTGCCATCATTTACAAGTATGACATCGAACAAGTTTTATGTTGACAGCTGACGGCGGAATTTGAAGATAAAGTACATACTTTGTAGGACGTAAGACATTCGCTTCCTTTTGTTGATAAATACAGTTTTATACGGACCCAACAGAGGGCCCTAAGACCAATTTTAGAGGTTTCTGATTTTTGATCTAAACCTCTTAAACGTCTATAAATGGTCTCTGGTCCATAAATAAAATATATCAAATGTAGCTAATTTTCGGATCCCTGTGATATTACCATATATACATGAAAACAAGTCGATGCTTTATTTATGTATGTATGACAACAGAAACATGTACAAATGTATTGGTTTATGATAAATTGACATTTTTTATCCGATTGTGTGTCAAAGAAAGATTTGTTTTCCAGCACCAATATTCAGAATTTGTTAGAATAACGGCAGAATACTCAATTTTTAACAAGTTTCGGCAGGATAAGCTTATGTGCTTTTTTATTCAGTGTTAACCCTTAATATTAGGACTTTTCCTTAGACATCCAATTCGATCAGAAAAATTAAGTATTCTGCCGTAAAATTAAGTATTTTCTGTCCGCTGTCGCCGCCGTGACGGCCGACTAGCAAACCATCAGAGGCTATCAGTTACAAGTACCCACCTTTGTTTACATGCACGGCTATCTAATGCTACATAGTCGGGGTCAAACTTTTCCGATGCGACAGTGAAATTAACACATTCGGCGATAGAATTAAATATTTCGTCGGTTATATTAATACTTTCTGCGCGAAGATTAACAGATTTTCTGACTGGCGTTGGTAATTATCGAGCGGATGCGCCGAGCCGTGACGACCGAGTACACACGGCTTGCACAGGTAAACATTAGGTTTGTGGAACGGGCCAAGCTATCCGATTGTAGACTACCTCTATAATATTTATGTTTACGTCATGCATGCACTAAAACTACTTTATTTTTCTCTAAATATACAGTTACTTGTTTTACTCTCGTCATTCTTGCTACCTGGCGAAACATGCATTTTCAACCTTTTTTCGGGAGAGTTCCGATACGAGCGGTAAAATATAATATGAATTACTGTTTGTACTGATGTGAATTGTGTTGATACTAAATGCTGTTCGAGGTTCTCGTTTCAGATATCGTAAGACCAGAGAAGATCGAAGAAAATACCAGGCTGACGTTATGATGCAGAACTTATCAGCTGAAGAGGATTAATCTTGAAATAAATGAAATTATACGACATAAGTTCACGTGTTCATTTTTACCAATTTCCAATTTGTAAAGCTTGTCTACACACCTTGTATACATGGCTTCGATCTGCGATTGAAGACGTTTCTGTAGTTCTAGATCATTGATATTCAATTAATATAGTATACAAATGTACCTGAGGTTCTCGTTTCAGATATCATAGTGTAGGACAAGAGAAGATCGGAGGAAATACCACAAACTGACGTTATCACTTATGTTAACTGTTGAAAAGCTGACAAATAAAAGAGGACAATAAAATTGATCGTGTTGATTTTTTTTTTTTTTTACATCCCTGAAAAACTTTGATATATTTTCCCTATAAATGGCGTTTTGTAACACCAATCACAGAGTTCCTTTGATGTGGTCACAGGTAACCTTCAACCCCTCACCGATCTGTCGACACCCGAATGCCAATCCCACTCGAAACTTCTAACGATTAACAATGGATTTCATCAGACCCATATCACGCTTGCGCGTCATTGCGTAAAGAAATCAATCTGATCATCAAATCCATTACAACATCTGTCAGTCTGGTTTAGACTATGTTCCTAATTTGATCAGTAATTAAAATAGTGATATCTCTGCAAACTTTGCATTTTATTACTGCTTATCCATACATCGAATTACAGATAACATATATACAAGTATTATCTATAAGTATCATATTTTAATATTAATGAATTAAGTGTATATCTTAATCAGTGCCGTCTATGAACAATAATACCTTTTAGAAAACAATTAGGGGCGTAATTAAATGCTCGACATATCATTGAGTAATAATACAAAGATTTTTATACTATACAGTTGAGTTCTGGTGATTTTTATGAACGTATTAATCAGTATCAATTTCTAAAAATATCGAAGAAATGTCTGCATCCTCGACTCACTCATGTCACACAAACGCCACCGCCCCATGTATACAGACCGCACACCCCTCCCTGTCATGAAATAACTATCCACCCAGCGTGAACCATGATGACCTTTCTGTTCCTGTCAATTTTATCAGTACCTGGACATCACGTGTTCAGCCACGCGTAAACTGTAATACGGTGTGTTTTATTTCAGTGACTGCGGACCAAATCGAGTTACCAACAGAATTTAACAACTTTTCATTTCAAAATACAAGTCAACGTATTATGAGATATTTTATATAAAAGACTAAATGGTAATATTTCAAAATAAAAAAGAAGTTTCACATTCTAATACGTGTATACGACTTTTCAGGACACGCACGTCTTTGTTTATCTACTACACTAAACCCAGATATATGAACGATTTTAACAGATTAAAAAGAAATTTTCTATCTAGTTACTGAAGTACAGTTTTTGGTTTTGGAGTCCTTGACTATTCATTTAGGTACGACGATGTGTTCCGATAAGAATGAGATAAAATAAATAGTATTGTGTAATATTAGCACACAGTTGTGTAGTCCAAGGATTTACTTATGTATATATGTTCTTCGACTACTATTTTATGGTGTATGGGGAACTGGGAAGATTCCCACTCGAAGTAAATATCAAACTGAGAATGCTGTGTTTTTGGAATAGACTTATACAAAATGAAAATAAATTAAGTAGCATACTTTATAAACTAATCTAGAAGTTACATTTCGAAGGAATATACACATTTTAATGGATATCTTTCATTAAAAATATTTTTGACGAATCTGGTCAGTCAAATATCTTTCTCAATGAAATACAAATTATTAACAGTTTTTATAAAAGTTTTATGAAACAGCGCCTTCAAGATCAGTTTATACAAAAATGGTTCTCAGGTGTGGAAAACTCCTCAAGAGACAGACTTATCTAATATATAAAAAACAATTTGGATTTGAAAATTATCTTATAAAATTATCGGAAATGAATAAAGTATACATAACTAAATTCCGTACATCAAATTTAAAAATTCCAATTGAGACTGGAAGATTGCGTAATGTTGAGAAACGTGAAAGAATATGCCATTTATGCAATGAAAATATCGGGGATGAATTTCACTATCTTTTTGTATGTAAACACGAAGAAATAAAAAAAAATATACGTATTAAATATATCCCACAGTATTATTATAGTAATCCCAGTCTTCATAAGATGGGTGGCTTTATAGGTATTTGTAATATCCAATTATTGAAGAAGGTGTCTCTATTAATTAGAAAAATGATAGTATTTTTGTAGATGTGAATAAAAGCTATGATAGCAGTACGGTATAAGTATTGTTAATTTTCAAATTAATTTTCCATATTTTAGTAATTGGTAATGATATATATTGTCCATCCTGCCACGTGTAGTTAAAAATGTAACTTGTATAATCCATGTAACATATTTTAATGTGTCTGAAGCTATCTTCTGAGTTGCAGTGACGTGGATTAATTACATATTATAGTACCGTACACTGGTTAGGCAAGTGTGTGAATCAAAAGCACGACAGGTGGGCTTTCCACGTGTTTTCGTGAGGTATGACCCCGTTGTCTTGGTCACGCTAGAACCCCGCTGCGATTTACATGCTGTGTACACGACTTCGCCAATTTTCGTTATGGGTTCGTTGGAATGGCCACGCGTGTGATTTAGAGAGTTGCCGCTGGCGGTTAATCGCCAACCTTTGTCCATGGTCCGTAAACATGAGGTTAAAAGAGAAATTTTAGTGATAGATTGGATTAAATATCCCTCTTGCTAAATAATATTTTTTTGTTTTTTTGAGATATCGATTTTTATTTTTTTTTATATTATATATATATATACAATTAACCAGGCAATTCACGCTAAAAATATGTATATAACCAGAAATATAGTTCCATAAATGCACACGATACAATATAACAGGTAACGCAATAAGTCGGTGGATTTTATGAATAGTAAAGAAATTTGTAAAGTGAGTTTGACCAAAAGACATAACGGCCGAGTATAAAATAATATATATCATTATCATTACTGGGTTTGCGCTAGTGTTCCATAACTGAGGTCCTCAGATTGAATGGGGTCCTTTTAATACATCCTTGATATACAAAGTTCATTTGTTCATTTTTTTTTTATTTCAAGTTTAATACGATCTTTGATCAATCTAAATGATTCAACCTGCGGACCGATTATAAACAATTAGGTAAAAAGTGGTTTCAAAAGCATTTAGTGTTTCATGTACATCGACAAAACACATCAAATTAATGAGAATAATTAAAACTAGATGACATGGGTCGTTTAGCTGTACTTTTTTTTGTAGATCAATCGATACAATCCATAAATATCTTCATGCGTGCTAAAATTCCTTCCACGATAAAAAAAAAACAATTGTGTGAGTCCATATTTGTCATATCTTCTAGGTCCAAAATCTGCTGCATAAAGTCCATGAATACATTATTGTTTTTGTCAAAACTGCATACTACTTTTAAAACCACTGCTCCGTTAAATCAGTATCGTTTAGTACAGTAGTTGAGTGATGACATGCTGTGAGAACACGTGGACGACATTACATCTTTTGCTTATCCGTACAGTTAATTGAAACAAGGACGTATCTCACTTATAAATCCTTGATTGAAAGAAGTCTACAAATAGTCAATTAAAGAAGTCGTATCACCTGACTGGCTATAATGTTTAAAATTGTCTGAAAAATGAACATTATTCTTTATGAAAAATGTCACCGTGCCTCATTGGCTATGTCATGAATACTATTACCCAATCGCATAAGAAGCGTACCTTGAAGTTGGTATTAATTGACTCCGCCCCATGTCATCACTTCTCTCGCTGAATCTTGAATTGACAATTTTTTCAATTCATTTTATTCCGACCCGACTTCAGTAACAAGCGGCCCTTTAATGTCCTGGGGGTTGTTTTTTCTGTGGGCTTAGTCGTCTATCTTCATAATTTTGAAGGGGGACTTCTAACACGACCATGAAGATTTGTCTCATACTGTTTTAGAGCTGATATTTCGCGATGACATAGTAACCTTGATGATGCAACATATCGATTTGATATGGTCCAAAGCAAGCTCGTGGAGTGACCGCATTTGTGTTAGGTAGTTGAACACAACTAGAAGTGACTGGTTAGCTTGACAAATTTGGACGTTTACTAACCTAAGAATTCGGAAATTTACTAACCTAAGAATACGGATGTAACATATAGTAACTAGTACTAAGGGTCTATTTATACAGGATAGAGTAGCTAGAACTGTAAATATAGTAACTGAAAACTATATATATTCCATGCTCAGTTGCACAGCACATGCGATACGGTAGCAATACAGTGACAGCGATACCACCAGTCGACTATATATTGGGAGCCGTGCTCTCGTTATGGGTGAGTGGTCAACACACTAGCGAAGCTCGCCCGCCGGCTCACTGCGCTGTCGCCGTAGGGGGTCAATGAGAACAATAGGCAGTGGTATTTCCACGAAAAAAATAACGCTTTAAAAAAAATAACGTTTCCAACGATACTCGTAACGTGGTCACGTAAAAAATCACATGTTCTGTTGATGCTAACAAAGTTTCACATAAAAATCACGTAACATTCTGGCAATAACATGGGAAACAAAATCATTAACAATCATTGCTGACACTAACACGTGAAATGAAATGAATAACAATGCAAAATATATAATAACATCAGCCAATAAGTCTAACATCATTTAAAAAAGACAAACGCATGCAAAGATAGAGATAACACAGCAGCAAAAATATAATGTGTGCTAGAAAATAATGACATGCTTTTAGTTAAAGATAACTAAAATTTGGATAATAACAGTAAAACAGATATAACCAACATAAATATTTAAAAATCACGAATATGGATAAAATAACAGTTTAAGAACGAAAATTAACAGAACAGGGCTACCAGTGGTAGTAAGTAATCTCTGGTTGATCCCAGATTGAAGATGGCTACCATGACACCATATCTAATTATTTTCCTATATAGCTGTTGCCAAGATAGTCAGATGACCGTTAAGGCCCTTGGGCCTCTTCTTAGGTCATCTGACCGAAGGTCAGGATGACCTATTGTCATCATGTTTCGTCCGCCGTGCGTCGTGCGCCGTGCGTCGTGCGCCGTGCGTCGTGCGTAAGACTATTTATACAAAAGCCTACTCCTCCTTAACCCTTGAGCAGATTACATCCATATTTGGTGTGAAACATCATTGGGGAAGGACAATTGTATTTTATATAAATGAGCTTGGTCCAACTCCTAGGGGCTGAGGGGTGGGGCCCCAAAAGGGCAAATTTTCTTAATTTTAGCTTTAAAATCCAACTCCTCCTTCATCCTTGAATGGATTTCATCTATATTTGGTGTAAGATATCATTGGGGAAGGACAATCATATTTTATATACATGAGCTTGGTCTGACCCGTAGGGGCTGAGGGGTGGGGCCCTGAAAAGGGAAAATTTCTTAATTTTAGCTTTTAAATCCTACTCCTCCTTCATCCTTGGATGGATTTCATCCATATTTGGTGTGAAACATCATTGGGGAAGGACAATCATATTTTTTATAAATGGGCCTGGTCTGACCCCTAGGGATGAGGGGCGGGGCTCCAAAAGGGCTTATTTCTCAATTTAAGCTAGATCCTACTCCTCCTTCATCCTTGGATGGATTTCATCCATATTTGGTGTGAAACATCATTGGGATGGACAATCATATGTTATATTAATGAGTCTGGTCCGACCCCTAGGGGCAGAGGGGTGGGGCTCCAAAAGGGCAGTTTTCTTAATTTAAGCTAGATCCTACTCCTCCTTCATCCTTGGATGGATTTCATCCATATTTGGTGTGAAACATCATTGGGGAAGGACAATCATATATTATATAAATGAGCTGGGTTCGACCCCTAGGGGCTGGGTTATGGGCCCCAAAAGGGCAAATTTTCCTAATTTTAGCTTTAAAATCCTACTCCTCTTTCATCCTTGGATGGATTTCATCCATGTTTGGTGTGAAACAGCATTGGGGAAGGACAATCATATTTTAGACAAATGAGCCTGGTCCGACTCCTTGGAGCTGAGGGATGGGGCCCAAAAAGGGCAAATTTTCTTAATTTTAGCTTAAAAATTCTACTCCTCCTTCATTCTTGAATGGATTTTATCTATATTTAGTGTAAAATATCATTGGGTAAGGACAATGATATCTTATATAAATGAGATAGGTCAGACCCCTAGAGGCAGAGGGGCGGGGCCCAAAAAGAGGAAATTTTCTTAATTTTAGCTTTTAAATCCTACTCCTCCTTCATCCTTGGATGAGTTTCATCCATGTACTTGGTGTGAAACGTCATTGGGAAGGACAATTGCATTTTATATAAATGAGTCTGGTCCGACCCCTAGGGGCTGAGGGGTGGGGCCCCAAAAGGGCAAATTTTCTTAATTTTAGCTTGCCCACTTCCTGTTTTCAGATTTCGGTCTCCGATCTCAATGAAAATTGGTCTATAGGTGCGAACAACATGCAAATTTTTTCATAAAGATTTTGGTATTCCAAGATGGCCGCTGGCCCACTTTCTGTTTTCAGGTTTCAGTCTCTGATCTCAAAGAAAATTGGTCTATAGGGGTTTTAATTGATTCAGAAGGGGGAACTTTAGGTGAGGACAATCATATTTTATAAAGGAACGAGCTAAGACCCATGGGGATAGTACGGCGGATGTCCAAAATGGAAGCTTTGCTGAAATTGGGCTTTAAAATCTGACTCCTCCTTATATTAATCCGTGAATGGGTAACAACCATATATTGATGAAGGGTTACAAAGTTTGTTCAACAAATGACATTTACCTATTTAAATGACCTTGATCTTCATTCAAGGTCACAGGGGTCAAATAGGCTAAAACTATTTAAACAACATCTTGTGAATAATGAAGAGGTTTAGAGACCTGATATTGGGCCTGTGGCATGCTGGGATGAAGGGCTACCAAGTTTGTTCCAATGAATGACCTCGACCTTCATTCAAGGTCACAGGGGTCAAATACGCTAAAACCATTTAAACAACATCTTGTGAATAATGAAGAAATTTATAGACCTGATATTGGGCCTGTGGCATGCTGGGATGAAGGGCTACCAAGTTTGTTCCAATGAATGACCTTGACCTTCCTTCAAGGTCACAGGGGTCAAAAAGACTAAAATCTTTAAACGACTTCTTCTCAAGAACCAGAAGGCCCAGGGTCATGATATTTGGCCTGTAGGATGCTGGGATGAAGGGCTACCAAGTTTGTTCAAATGAATGACCTTGACCTTCATTCAAGGTCACAGGGGTCAAATAGGCTAAAATCCTTTATACAACTTCTTGTGAATAACTAAGAGGCCTAGAGACCTGATATTAGGCCTCTGGCATGCTGGGATAGGGGGCTGCCAAGTTTGTTTGAATGAAGGACCTTGACCTTCATTCAAGGTCATGAGAGTCAAATAGGCTAAAATCTTTAAACGACTTCTTCTCAAGAACCAGAAGGCCCAGGGTACTGATATTTGGCCTGTATGACGGCTGGGATGAAGGGCTACCAAGTTTGTTAAAATAAATGACCTGGACCTTCATTCAAGGTCACAGGGGTCAAATAGGCTAAAATCTTTAAATGACTTCTTCTCAAGAACTAAATGGCCCGGGATACTCATATTGGGCCTCCAGCATGCTGGGATGAAGGGCTACCAAGTTTGTTCGAATGAAGGACCTTGACCTTCATACAAGGTCACAGGGGTCAAATAGGCTAAAATCCTTTAAACAACTTCTTGTAAATAACTAAGAGGCCTAGAGACCTGATATTGGGCCTTTGACATGCTTGGATGAAGGGCTATAAAATTTGTTCAAATGAATTGCCTTGATCTTCATTCAAGGTCATGGGGGTGAAAAAGGCTAAAATCTTTAAACAACTTCTTTGCAAGACCCAGAAGGCACATGGTACTGATATTGGGCCTGTAGCATGCTTTGATGAGGGGCTACCAAGTTTATTCAAATAAATGACCTTGACCTTCATTCAAGATGACAGGGGTCAAATAGGCTAAAATCCTTTAAACAACTTCTTGTTAAAGAACCAGAGGCCTAGAGACCTGATATTAGGCCTCTGGCATGCTGGGATGAAGGGCTACCAAGTTTGTTCGAATGAAGGACCTTGACCATCATATAAGGTCACAGGGGTCAAATAGGCTATAATCCTTTAAACAACTTTTTGTAAATAACTAAGAGGCCTAAAGACCTGATATTGGTCCTTTGACATGCTTGGATGAAGGGCTATCAAATTTGTTCAAATGAATGGCCTTGATCTTCATTCAAGGTCACAGGGGTCAAATAGGCTAAAATCTTTAAACAACTTCTTCTCAAGAACCAGTAGGCCCAGGGTTCTGATATTGGGCCTGTGACATGCTGGGGATGAAGGGCTACCAAGTTTGTTCAAATGAAGGACCTTGACCATCATTCAAGGTCACAGGGGTCAAATAGGCCTAAATCCTTTTAAACAACCTTCTTGTAAATAAACTAAGAGGCCTACAGACCTGATATTAGGCCTTTAACATGCTTGGATGAAGGGCTATCAAATTTGTTCAAATAAGAATGGCCTTGATCTTCATTCAAGGTCATGGGGGTCAAAAAGGCTAAAATCTTTAAACAACTTCTTTGCAAGACCGAGAAGGCACATGGTACTGATATTGGGCCTGTAGCATGCTGGGATGAAGGGTTACCAAGTTTGTTCAAATAAATGACCTTGACCTTCATTCAAGATGACAGGGGTCAAATAGGCTAAAATCCTTTAAACAACTTCTTGTTAAAGAACCAGAGGCCTAGAGACCTGATATTAGGCCTCTGGCATGCTGGGATGAAGGGCTACCAAGTTTGTTCGAATGAAGGACCTTGACCTTCATATAAGGTCACAGGGGTCAAATAGGGTAAAATCCTTTAAACTACTTCTTGTGAATAACTAAGAGGCCTAGAGACCTGATATTTGGCCTTTGACATGCTTGGATGAAGGGCTATCAAATTTGTTCAAATGAATGGTCTTGATCTTCATTCAAGGTCACAGGGGTCAAATAGGCTAAAATCCTTTAAACAACTTCTTGTGAATAACTTAGAGGCCCAGAGACCTGATATTAGGCCTCTGGCATGCTGGGATGAAGGGCTGCCAAGTTTGTGCAAATGAATGACCTTGACCTTCATTCAAGGTCATGAGGGTCAAATAGGCTAAAATCTTTAAACGACTTCTTCTCGAGAACCAGAAGGCCCAGGGTACTGATATTGGGCCTGTGACATGCTGGGATGAAGGGCTACCAAGTTTGTTAAAAATAAATGACCTTGACCTTCATTCAAGGTCATAGGGGTCAAAAAGGCTGTAATCTTTAAATGACTTCTTCTCAAGAACCAGAAGGCCCAGGGTACTGATATTTGGCCTGTAGGATGGCTGGGATGAAGGGCTACCAAGTTTGTTAAAATAAAGGCTTAAATCCTTTAAACATCTTTTTGTGAATAACTAAGAGGCCTACAGACCTGATATTAGGCCTGTGGCATGCTGGGCTACCAAGTTTGTTAAAAAAATGACCTTGATCTTCATTCAAGGTCAGGGGGGTCAAATAGGCTAAAATCTTCTCAAGAACCAGAAGGCCCAGGGTACTGATATTGAGCATGTAGCATACTGGGATGAAGGGCTACCAAGTTTTTCAAAAGAATTACCTTGACCTTCAATCAAGGTCACAGAGGTCAAATAGGCTAAAATCTTTAAACGACTATGTTGTATTGTAATAATAGTCAGATGACCGTTAAGGCCCATGGGCCTCTTGTTTCTCACACGCTTTTCGTTCAGCCATTTTGTTTACTTTTAATGCGTAAATATGTGTATGCGTGAAACTTCAACAACACAATCCATCGCAGCTTCATTTGCATACTATCCTGTCAGCCTGACATCGTAATTAATCAATGATTTCCTTCAATTTTTTATTCAAGATATATTTGTTCAATCTTATACGCATTAAGAAATTAAATTGAGGTATTTTTAATAATTACGTTTTTTAAAATTTTCTTCTGTTTATCGGATATAACAAAAAAATATTTATTTGGTTGTGGGAAACCTACCTTTAATTTAAAGTATTTATATATGGATTGACCAAACCCCTTTGGATATTCTGTCAATGTTTCTGGTCTATTTTACCTAGTTTATTTTAAAATGTCAAAATATCAAGACTGGATTAAAATGGTGCATTTACATTAGTAATCTGGACATCAAATTGATATGACCGTGTTATTTCCTATTCACCTTTTCTAGTTGACTGGTCCCTTGTGTTTCGGAGTGGTACGACTGAGAAGTTCCGTGTACACTGTGAGATGTGTCAGAATGTCGGTCTGTTACGGCTCTTCCCTGGCATTTCGGTACAGCTGGTAAGATTGCTTAACATCGCTTACATTGTATCTTTCTTGGTAACAATCCTGCAGCAAATTGATAACGAAATCAGTCCGCCATTGTGTTGTGACTGTAAACAACCATGCTTCAGTCGGCCGATTTTCCGTGAATTAAACAATTTTACAATTGAACATGTATCGGGTACGTTATTACTTTTTATCTTTATTATATTTTCATCACATATGATATCGTTTAAACACGTTTACAGTGATTTTTTCGGTGTATAACTTTACTAAACCGCCATTGTGGTGTGATTGTAAACAAACACGTTTCAGTCGGCGGATTTCCTTGAATTAAAAATTTTATGAATGAACATGCATCTGATACGTAATTATTTTCATCTTAAATATATTTTCATTGCATATTTTATCTTTTAAACACTTTTACAGCGATTTGTTCAATGAAAAACTTTACAAAACTGGCGAGTAAAACATGTGAATCACGACGTAATAATGCAAAAAAACATTGTCAGATTTTTGGTTTTCGTCCACGGATAAGCCGCACTGGTGTATAAGCCGCACTCCCGATTTTCAGGGAAAAAAGTCGCTGCTTATACTCAGGAAAATACGGTAAATCAAAGAAAGCATTTATCCAGATTCTATCTCCTATTCCTTATTTGCATATTGTAATTAGAGTTATCTCCCTTGTGGGCAGGTATTGATTGTCATGTCATTACTTTGTGTGCACAGATTATGTTGTTTTCTCTAAAAAGTATGATGTAACACTCGCAAACACATGACGTCACAACAATATCTACCCGCAAAGGCAGATAACTCTGTATAATGCATAGACAGAATAACCAATAAATCTTTTAGATTTAGTCTCGGGACCAATATTCCAATGCAATGGTTTTATCCTGTTGAGGTGTATGTGTGTCATGTGCCAAAGGAAGAATGTTGCTTATTGAATTAATGAATAGGCCCACTTACATTACTCACACTAACTTTATTTCTTCAGGTGAAGTCTTTTCTTCAACCACCAATGCAAGGAGTGGTTCTGCAGTCCTACGGGGCTGGTAATGCTCCAGATAACCGCCCTGAGATTCTCAAGGTCATTGAGGATGCCATCAATATTGGAGTTATTATCGTGAACATCACACAATGTACACGAGGAATGGTGGACGCTACCTATGCTACAGGGAAGGTATAAAAGGCTTTTAGTATTTTTCATGCACAATTTCTTTATATCATCTTTCCTGTTATATTAAATGTTCACTAAGAAAAATATTGTATGATAGATGAGAAATCAAAATGTGATATCTAATGGTCAAAAAGGAATGCATTAAAAATCACTTTTCATTTGTCCTCCCTGAACGGTTATCCATTGTCCAACCTTTGTTGTCAATTTATACAAAAAACAATTCCTGTTATCAAAATTTCTAAAAATGTCCTGAAGGGTTCTTTTTAAAACTGATTTCAATAATGCGATTATCAAAATTTGTTACTATTGCATTTCCATTCTGATCTGAAAACGAGATGGCCCAGGGGAGACAATCTTAAATTTTGACCATTGAAGTTGTTGAATATATTTCTCTGAGATACCATAGGGATCTTTCTTAAATTTCATTTTAAGGTTACTGTTGGTGCCGATTGTATTTTTGGAAAAAGTCGAAAAAGAGGATGGTCAACAGGTTTTCTATCTTTGATTTTATTTTTGCTATTTCTCAGAAAATCCTGAAGTGATATGTTTCTGAAAGTTTATATGTAGCTTACTTGGCGTGCTGGTTGCCAATTGCATTCTGGAACCAATGGGATTTTGACACTTGAACCGATGGGATTTTGACACTTGAACCAATGGGATTTTGACACTTGAACCAATTGGATTTTGACACTTGAACAATTGGATTTTGACACTTGAACCAATGGGGATTTTGACACTTGAACCAATGGGATTTTGACACTTGAACCAATGGGATTTTGACACTTGAACCAATGGGATTTTGACACTTGAACCAATGGGATTTTGACACTTGAACCAATGGGATTTTGACACTTGAACCAATGGGATTTTGACAATGATTTTGCTTATTTTCCTATATAATATACATCTTGACTCGATCCTCCTGTACAACTTTTTCTTATCCAACCTATCCTCTCCTCTTATTTAAATGTTATTTGTCTGTATGAATCTGGCTATGGAAAGTTTCTGGATGTATGCAATATTGAATTAATGTAAACTCAGGTATGTGTGAGTATGTGTGTGTAAATATTATGCAAACTGGTAAGAAAGGAATGCTTTTTGTTCTTGTAGTTTTTAGGCCACCTGAGACGAAGTTTCAAGTGACCTGTTCTAATTGCCTTTTGTCCGTCGTTGTCCGTCGTATAGCGATAAGCAATTTACATTTTAAGACTTCTTCTTAAAAAACTGCTGAGCCAAATTTGTTTTTTTTTTTTTTTTTTTTTTTGGTGGAAAAAAAAATTTATTGGCCAGACTATTCTATCATAGAAACTGCCAGGGTTGGGGCCCTGGGGTCAGCCTCCTTACAAACAAATGTCCCCACACACGAGGGCTCTCAATCATCACACACACATTCATTCCCACCTAAACACATAAACAACTCTCAACCCTTTCATTCTCAAGTACATAACTTACATATTCAACATCAACAAAACATTTATCCTGGCTCTCACTCCATCTGTTTCACGCTATCATTCTTTCATACATGTATGTTTACACAAACCAAAAAACATAAACAAAAAAAAATAGGAATAAGTATGAAAATAACTGAATGATAAATTCATAAAAATAAATAGGTTAATAAATAAATAAGATAAGTAAATTCATAAATGAAAAACAAATACATAAATAAGTAGTTATAATAATAATAATAAATAAAAAAAAAAAAAAAAAAATAATAATAACAATAATTGCCATGGTTGATATAATTATATATAAATTAATTATAATTGGATTGATTGTAGATGGTTCAGACCCTCTCTGGTACAGATAACATGCATATATATATTATAACAGAAGAAAAAATTATTATGTTTGCGCCGATTATGTGCACTGTATCTTGTATATATCACAAGTATAACATAATATAAATGACTGTTTATTACAGATGTATATCAGTTCTTAGACATAAATACAGATTCATATCATTCCACTAATATTGAAGAAGGTTAAAAAATTATTCAGAAATCATCAAAACATAGTCATTTTATCATACATAACAGGCGCACAGTGTTATTCAGGTATTAATTTTAATTTACAAACATAAGGGGAAAGCACTCTGACATGGATAATTCATAAACTAGCTATATATATAGGTACTTAAATTAAAGCAAATGGCCCCATTTTTCCAGAAAAACTTGCTCAGTCTGTTGCTTTTTAGAAAATGTACTTTTCTAATTTGATGACTTCTGTGAATGACAATTTACATAACTGAAAGAGAGGAAGTAGGTTTTTACATTTGCGTGTATAAATATGGTATTTTATCAGTAACAAAAAGTGGTTTAGTCTGGTTTTTAAAATTAGCATTTCCAAATATGACATCAGATTCACTTAAAATTAAAAAATGTTCAACTTCATCACTTTTCACAGTACCATGCATTAAATTCCTGTATAAGTTCATTAGAGAAATAGCAGTTGAAGAGGATGTGTTCCAATGATTCTTCTTCTCTACTACAGAATGAACATAGATTATCGTCTTCCAACTTTATTTTAAAAAAGAAATGATTTTGTTGAAATTTTGCACAAACCTTCTAAGGCCAAATGTCAACCAAAAACTGACTTATATGGACCCAGCCCTCTAGGGGCCCTAGGGGTCAAATAGGCTAAAACTTCAAAAAATCTTCGTCTGAAATTCCAGAAATGATAGAATCAAATACTCTACATTAGATGGAAAGGTCTTAAGTTCCTTTACAAAAATCGTTGATTATATGACCTCTTAGGTTTTCCCGATTTTCCCCTAGAGATAGGGTGTCATCTAGTTTACTATAGTTTTTATAGTAGAAACACATTTTTAGTCCCACCATCATCAGTTGGTGGGCCTATTCAATTATCAATTTCGTCCGTGGTTCCGTCGATCACGTCCGTCCATCCGGTCAGTCATTCCGTCCGTCCGTTACCGTCCTTCACGGCCGTCCGTACGTCCAGTCCGTCACAGTTAACCAATTTCTTTGTTTACGCTATTTCTCTGAAAGTTTACTATAAGGGATCATTCATTCAAAATTTTATATGTTGGTTTCCCATAGGGTCCATTGTTGTTGACACTATTGCAGCTTTTCGGCGACCCGCATACGATCAACCATGGCGGAGTCCCATCGGGGATTTGGGTATAGTTTAAAAGCGGTGTGTTAACGCTTATATGTTATTCTAGAAGTAAGTACTTGAATGGTTATTCGTGCTACAATAGTTTCATATGGAGTGACGCAGATATACAACCTATGGTTGCACTGTTGTCTGTGCATATTGCTATTATGTGGGCGATCCTGCAGAATCCTACTGCTCAACAAGATGGCCACTTACATCAGAACAGACTCTAGCAGCCATACTTGGAATTTTGTTGAGTTTATAGTTGGACTACCTGCTATTTCTCAGAAATGTTCGGAGGGAATTTCATTTCCTCTAATATTTCATATGTAGGTTCTCCCCTGTTAGGTCCCTAGTTGTGAATTATATGCATTTTTGCGAGGACTCCCGACGGATCGCTCTAAGCAATGAATCGACTCTGAACTCTCCATATTGCTCGCGCCCAGCGACTTCTACGGATTTTGCTTAGTTAAAAGATTTGTTACCGCTATTTATCAGTAGCAAATGTACTGACAGTCGTTATCTATTGCTCTATAATTTCAGTTTGTAGGTTCCCCTAGGACCCTGAGTTTTGCATATTGCATTTTGGGACGATCGCTCCACAAGATGGACCGACCGACGTGGCCTTCTTGGATTTTGATTGTTAAAGTTTGTTACCGCTCTATTTCTCAAGAAAGTACTGAAGCAATCATTTCTCATAATTTTGTATGTAGGTTCCCCTAGGGACCCTTGTTGTGCATATTGCATTTTTGGAAACGATCGATCAACAAGAGGGCGTGACCTGGCCGGCACATCTTGGATTTGATAATTAAAGATTGTTACACGCTATTTCTCAGAAGTACTGAAGGGATCTTAATCAAATTTTCATATGTAGGATCCCCTAGGACTACAAGATGTGCATATTTCACATTTTGAGAAAGAGAAAGATCGGTCAACAAGATAGCCGACCGGCGGCCATCTTGGATTTTGATAGTTAAAGTTTGTTACCGCTATTTCTCAGAAAGTACTCAGGCAGCCATCTTGTATTTGGATAGTTATCGCTATTTGTCTGCAATTACTGAAGGGATATCTCTCATATTTCATGCATAGTTTCCCCTTGGGCTTTAGTTGTGCATAGTACCTTTGGGACTGATTGGTCAACATGATGGCCAACCTGTCGCCATCTTGGATTTCACCGCTGATTCTCAGAGAACAATAAAGCGATTTGTCTTAAATATCATATGTTGTATATTTGAAAAAGTTTGAAAAGCAGGGAAAAGATCCTTCTTTCCATTGTCAGACATAGATCATTCTATGGTGGGCGCCAAGATCCCTCTGGGATCTCTTGTTAAATATTATTTGGTCATTTGTTATAGTAAATAAGTCTAATGTTGTCAGAATTATCAGTATAATTGGCCATTGAATTCTATCAATAATTTTTCCAGGGACTGACCCTAGGGGCCTGAGGGGTGGGGCCAAAAGGGGTCAAATATGCTAAAACTTCAAAAAATCTTTTGAATATTCCAGAAATGATAGAATCAAATACTCTTCATAGATAGAAAGGTACAAAAATTGTGAATTATATAACCCTTGGGTCTCACGTTTCCCCCTTGGGAGGGGTTCAAGTCTACTATATTTTATATATGAAAACACATTTATGAACATTATTTGCTCAATTTTGATAGGAAATGAGTCAAACTTTGTTAGAATTATTAGCCTGAGATAGTATTTTAACATCATATCCATATTGGTCCTGACTGACCCCCTTGGGGCCAGAGGGGCGGGGCCAAAAGGGCTAAAATTTCAAAAATCTTTTTCTGAATTCACAGATTTGATGGAACCAGAAACTTTTCATAGTTTTAAAGGTCTTAGGTTAAGGCCCTTTTTACAAAAATTATGAATTTCATAGCCCTGGGATCTTAGAATTTCCACTGGGAACGGGATCAAATTTACAATATTCTATATAGGAAAAAAACTTTTACTAGCATTATTTGCAGAATTTTCATAGGAAATGAGTCAAACTTGGTTAGAAATATTTCTCTGAGATATAGCATTTTACCATATCCATATTGGTCCTCGCTGACCCCCAGGGACCAGTAGGGCGGGGTCAAATGTGGCCAAAAATGACTAAAATTTTCAAAATCTTCTTTTGAATCCATAGATTTGATGGAAAACAGATACTCTTCATAGATTAAAATGTCTAATTTATTTAAAATCACTGACTGATTTCAAGGGCCCGATGGGCCAATTTGTAGTATTTATATGTCTCTGTTTTCATTCTGTATCACGAACTCAATTGTCACTGCTAAAGTCCATGTTATGGTTATTATTTAAACTGTTCCTGTATTTGTTTGTACTTGCTTGCATTGGCAGGGCGTAGGAAGCGCGGGGGGCAGGTGGGGAAAAATCTGCCCCCCCCACCCCCGCCGACTGAAATTTTTCATAAAAATGCTTAATTAGAAAGAAAAAAAAGGGTCCTCCTGTACATTTTTTTTCGTACTTCATTCTGGAAAATTTTCCGCTGCACAGCGCATTTCCTAAAACGTTCAAGCACATAATGTCAAACCTTAAATAGTAAAAATTCAATACCACACAAAATAGACTAAATGTCCATCAAGGGATTCTGTGTACTATTTAAAAAATGTCACTTAAAAGATCATTTTGTCTTAACTAGAAAAAATTATTCATTTTTAGGTCATCTGACCGAGAAGAAGGTCAGGATGACCCCCCCCTTTTTTTTTTTTTAATCTTTTTATTAAACCCCCCCCCCCCCCTTATCCCTTTTCCTTCACCTATTGTCATCGTGTTTCGTCCGTCGTCAGTGCGCCGTGTTTGCGCCGTACGCCGTGCGCCGTCCGTAGTCGTGCGTCGTGCGTAAGACTATTTATACAAAAGCCTACTCCTCCTTAATCCTTGGATGGATTTCATCCATAATTTAGTGTGTGAAACATCATTGAGGACCGACAATCAAGATACATTTTTTATAAATGAGCATGGTTCGACCCCTAGGGGCTGAGGGGTGGGAGCCCCAAAAGGGCAAATTTTTCTTAATTTTAGCTTTAAAATCCTACTTCCTTCCTCATCCTTGGATGGATTTTCATCTATATTTGGTGTGAAAACATCATTGGGGGAAGGACAATCATATCTCTATATAAATGAGGATTGGTCCAACTCCTAGGGGCTGAGGGGTGGGCCCCAAAAAGGGCAAATTTTCTTAATTTTTAGCTTTAAAATCCTACTCCTTGTTCGTCCTTGGATGGATTTCATCTATATTTGGTGTGATGTGTGAAACATCATTGGGGAAGGACACAATCATATTTTTAGTTTAAATGAGCTTGGTGCCGACTCCTAGGGGGATGCTGGGGTGGGGCCCCAAAATGGGCAAATTTTCTTAATTTTAGATTTTAAATTTCTACTCCTTCCTCATCCTTGGATGGATTTCATCTATATTTGTTGTGAAACATCATTGGGGAAGGGACAATCATATTTTGTTATAAATGAGCTTTGTCCGACTCCTAGGGGCTGAGGGGGGGGGCCCCAAAAGGGCAAATTTTCTTAATTTTAGCTTTAAAATCCTCACTCCTTCCTCATCCTTGGATGGATTTCATCCATATTTAGTGTGTTCTAAACATCATTTGGGGATGGGCAATCATATATTATATAAATGAGCCTGGTCCGACCCCTAGGGGCTGATGGGTGGGGCCCCAAAAAGGGCAAATTTTCTTAATTTTAGTTTTAAAATCCTACTCCTCCTTCATCCTTGGTTGGATTTCATCCATATTTGGTTTGAAACATCATTATGGATGGACAATTACATCATATTATATAAATGAGCATGGTCCGACCCCTTAGGGGCTGAGGGGTATGGCCTTTAAAAGGGCAAATTTTCTTAATTTTAGCTTTAAAATCCTACTCACTTCCTTCTTCATTGGGGATGATATTTCATCCATATTTGGTGTGAAACACTCATTGGGGAGGTAGGACAATCATATTTTCATATAAATGAGCCTGGTTCGACCCCTAGGGGCTGAGGGGTGGGGCCCCAAAAGGGCAAATTTTCTTAATTTTAGCTTTAAAATCCTACTCCTTCCTCATCACTTGGATGGATTTCATCTATATTTGGTGAGTGAAACATCATTTGGGATTTGAAGGACAATCATATCTTCATATAAATGAGCTTGGTACAACTCCTAGGGGCTGAGGGGTGGGGCCCCAAAAGGGCAAATTTTCTTAATTTAGCTTTAAAAATCCTACTCCTTGTTCATCCTTGGATGGATTTCATCTATATTTGGTGTGAAACATCAATTGGGGAAGGACATCATATTTTATATAAATGAGCTTTGGTCGACTCATAGGGGCTGAGGGGTGGGGCCACAAATGGGAAATTTTCTTAATTTTAGATTTTAAAATCCTACTCCTTCCTCATCCTGGATGGATTTCATCTATATTTGTTGTGAAACATCATTGGGCAGGACAATCATATTTTATATAAATGAGCTTTGTCCGACTCCTAGGGGCTGAGGGGTGGGGCCCCAAAAGGGCAAATTTTCTTAATTTTAGCTTTAAAATCCTACTCCTTCCTCATCCTTGGATGGATTTCATCCATATTTAGTGTGAAACATCATTGGGGATGGACAATCATATATTTATATAAATGAGCCTGTTCCGACCCCTAGGGGCTGAGGGGTGGGGGCCCCAAAAGGGCAAATTTTCTTAATTTTAGCTTTAAAATCCTACTCCTTGTTCATCCTTGGATGGATTTCATCTATATTTGGTGTGAAACATCATTGGGGAAGGACAATCATATATTTATATAAATTGAGCTTGTCCGACTCCTAGGGGCTGAGGGGTGGGGCCCCAAAAGGGCAAATTTTCTTAATTTTAGATTTAAAATCCTACTCCTTCTTCATCCTTGGATGGATTTCATCTATATTTGTTGTGAAACATCATTGGGGAAGGACAATCATATTTTGTATAAATGAGCTTTGTCCGACTCCTAGGGGCTGAGGGGTGGGGCCCCAAAAGGGCAAATTTTCTTAATTTTAGCTTTAAAATCCTACTCCTTCCTCATCCTTGGATGGATTTCATCCATATTTAGTGTGAAACATCATTTGGGATGGGCAATCATATATTATATAAATGAGCCTGGTCCGACCCCTAGGGGCTGAGGGGTGGGGCCCCAAAAGGGCAAATTTTCTTAATTTTAGTTTTAAAATCCTACTCCTCCTTCATCCTTGGTTGGATTTCATCCATATTTGGTTTGAAACATCATTATGGATGGACAATCATATATTATATAAATGAGCATGGTCCGACCCCTAGGGGCTGAGGGGTAGGGCCTTAAAAGGGCAAATTTTCTTAATTTTAGCTTTAAAATCCTACTCCTCCTTCATCCTTGGATGAATTTCATCCATATTTGGTGTGAAACATCATTGGGGAAGGACAATCATATTTTATATAAATGAGCCTGGTTCGACCCCTAGGGGCTGAGGGGTGGGGCCCCAAAAGGGCAAATTTTCTTAATTTTAGCTTTAAAATCCTACTCCTTCCTCATCCTTGGATGGATTTCATCTATATTTGGTGTGAAACATCATTGGGGAAGGACAATCATATCTTATATAAATGAGCTTGGTCCAACTCCTAGGGGCTGAGGGGTGGGGCCCCAAAAGGGCAAATTTTCTTAATTTTAGCTTTAAAATCCTACTCCTTGTTCATCCTTGGATGGATTTCATCTATATTTGGTGTGAAACATCATTGGGGAAGGACAATCATATTTTATATAAATGAGCTTGGTCCGACTCCTAGGGGCTGAGGGGTGGGGCCCCAAATGGGCAAATTTTCTTAATTTTAGATTTTAAATCCTACTCCTTCCTCATCCTTGGATGGATTTCATCTATATTTGTTGTGAAACATCATTGGGGAAGGACAATCATATTTTATATAAATGAGCTTTGTCCGACTCCTAGGGGCTGAGGGGTGGGGCCCCAAAAGGGCAAATTTTCTTAATTTTAGCTTTAAAATCCTACTCCTTCCTCATCCTTGGATGGATTTCATCCATATTTAGTGTGAAACATCATTTGGGATGGGCAATCATATATTATATAAATGAGCCTGGTCCGACCCCTAGGGGCTGAGGGGTGGGGCCCCAAAAGTGCAAATTTTCTTAATTTTAGTTTTAAAATCCTACTCCTCCTTCATCCTTGGATGGATTTCATCCATATTTGGTTTGAAACATCATTATGGATGGACAATCATATATTATATAAATGAGCATGGTCCGACCCCTAGGGGCTGAGGGGTAGGGCCTTAAAAGGGCAAATTTTCTTAATTTTAGCTTTAAAATCCTACTCCTCCTTCATCCTTGGATGAATTTCATCCATATTTGGTGTGAAACATCATTGGGGAAGGACAATCATATCTTATATAAATGAGTCTGGTTTGACCCCTAGGGGCTGAGGGGTGGGGCCCCAAAAGGACAAATTTTCTTAATTTTAGCTGGCCCAATTCCTGTTTTCAGGTTTCGGTCTCCGATCTCAATGATTTTATAGGGGTTTAATTGATGCCGAACAACATACAACATTTTCGTAAAGATTTTTGGTATTCCAAGATGGCCGCTGGCCCACTTCCTGTTTTAAGGTTTCAACCTCCGATCTCAATGAAAATTGGTCTATAGGGGTTTTAATTGATGCCGAACAACATGAAAACATTTTCATAAAGATTTTGGTATTCCAAGATGGCCACTGGCCCACTTCCTGTTTTCAGGTTTCAGTCTCCGATCTCAATGAAAATTGGTCTATAGGGGTTTTAATTGATTCAGAAGGGGGAACTTTAGGTGAGGACAATCATATTTTATAAAGGACCGAGCTTAGACCCATGGGGATAGTACGGCGGAGGTCCAAAATGGGAGCTTTGCTGAAATTTGGCTTTAAAATCTGACGACTCCTTATATTAATCCTTGAATTCGTTACAACCATATATGGATGAAGGGCTACCAAGTTTGTTCAACAAATGACATTTACCTATTTCAGAAACTTACATATTCAACTAAGGAGTTCCTTGTATTGTTTATATTAATTGTTAACCTCTAATAGATACTGTGACTTTGTTGTTTTATGTCATGAGTCAGATGACCGTTAAGGCCCATGGGCCTCTTGTTTATGTTACACAACAATGTGTCGATGGTGTGAAGCCGGTGTATTCAGATCGAGTAGGGTTGCATAATGTTATGACGACACAATTATCATTTCTAAATGCAGGTAGCTTTAAATCGAAAAACTACCATGTTTAGAACGCTTTATAATCATTAAAATACATCGTAAAACTCATCTCAGTCATTCTAAATCGTAATTTTTTTCCCGGGGAGACCCCCGGACCCCATAACACCAAATTCTCGCGCCTTTGGGCGCTCGCAAATTCATTGAAATGCATCGTAAAACTCATCTAAGCCATTCTAAATCGAAATTTTTTTCTGTGGGTGATCCCCGGACCCCCCAAACTCCAAAATCTCGCGCTTTTCAGGCGCTTGCAAATTCATCAAAACTCATTTAAGCTATTCTAAATCATAATATTTTTCCCGGGGGAGGCCTTGGCCCCCCCAAACACCAAAATCTCGCGCTTTCGGGCACTCGCAAAATCATCAAAATACATTGTAAAACTCATTTCAGCCATTCTAAATTACAATATTTTTCCCCGGGGGTCACCTTCAGACCCCTAAAACACCAAAATTTCAATTTTCAAATGCTAATTTGGCCAATTTGCGTATTCTTTAATTTCCTTTTAGGGGGGGGGGGTGTTACAAAATATTGGGGACCTTTGCCCCCCCCATTACGTTTCATCTTCCTACGCCACTGATTGGTACAATGGAAAATGATTCAAAAATAAAAAATCATAAAATAACAAATATTTTGCTATTTTCCAGAAAGTACTGAAGGTTTCTTACTTATGTAGCTTCCTTTTCTTGAGCTCTAGATGTGCCAGTTGCATGTTGTGACCAATCAGTAAACAGGATGTCCATTACAGGACTATCTTTGATTCCCCCAGGACTTCTTCGACTATTTGTTTTTACAGGCGTTGTATGATAAAGGTGTGATACCGGGCGGTGATATGACTGCTGAAGCTGCTCTAACCAAGCTCTCCTACGTTTCTCAGTAAATCCAACTGGACAATAGAAACTAAGGCTAAGGTAAGCAACAGGGTTTGAACACAACATCGATGGTGCTTCCTTTTAATGTTTGACATGACTCAATCAAATGTGTAACAATATTAGGTTCATCCTCGATACTCCAGGAGTAACTATATAATATATATTCACCTCTGGATAATCTCATAGTAAAACTGGAGGTCACAGACGACACATGTAATTTGATCATTTAATGTACTTCGAAGGAATTGGATAACGGTACCCTATGGTTGACTGTGTTGTTTTGAAGTTGGGAGTCGCTCTCCAAAGGAAGTCAATGCAGGCCTGTGACTGGTCAGTTATTTTCTTCTAAACTGCCGCCAGTTTTACTGTGAGATAGTCCAGGTGTGGATATAATAGCAGTGATAATACCCCTGGAGTATAAAGGATGTATTAGGCTTATGTATAACACATGGAGGTGTTTTGTATATTTTTTTTTATGAAAATCCAGATACAGAAGCCATTAGCTTGAATTTTTATTTAATCTTTATTTCAGATGATGAAGAGAAATCTCCGAGGAGAAGTACGGTCCATACACATTGAGGATATTTCCTTGTTGGACTTTGAACTCATTGACTGTGTAGCTAAGGCTCTCAGTATTAGCACGAAGGAAGAAAATTTGAAATTACGCGACGCTCTGTATCCTAACCTCATGTGTGCTGCTGCAAAGAGCAATGACATCGAAGCACTGAAGAGACTACGATCCACCGTATGTATATAAGTCTCTCACAACAGCAGGTCGAAGTATTAACCTGAGATGTAAACTAATGATTGGCAAATCTAATTACATGGGAAAGGACTTATATGGTTTGGGCGCTTTTTGTCCCCAAATCCATCAATTTTCAAACTTGTTAATTAGTAATTTAATTATCAAATAGTCACTACATCTTTGATAAAATAGATATGATACTTATGTATCATTGTAGCTGTTATTGCTATGGTAACTATCCTAAGTATGCAAAAATTATCAGTGAAAATGTGCAAATTTAGTCAGTTTTTAGGTCATCTGACCCGAAGGGTCAGGATGACCTATTGTCATCATGCACTGTGTGCCGTGCGCCGTGCGTAAACTTTTCATTCAAACAACTTCTTCTCAATAACCGGAAGGCCAAGGGTACTCATATTTGGCCTGTAGGTTGCTGGGATGGAGGGCTACCAAGTTTGTTCAAATGAATGACCTTGACCTTTATTCAAGGTCACAGGGGTCAATAAGGCGAAAATCTTTAAACGACTTCTTCTCGAGAACCAGGGTACTGATATTTGGCCTGTAGGATGCTGGGATGAAGGGCTACCAAGTTTGTTCAAATAAATGACCTTAACCTTCATTCAAGGTCACAGGGGTCAAATAGGCTAAAATCCTTTAAACAACTTCTTGTGAATAACTAAGAGGCCTAGAGACCTGATATTAGGCCTCTGGCATGCTGGGATGAAAAGCTACCAAGTTGTTCAAATAAATGACCTTGATCTTCATTTCAAGGGTTCAAATAAAAAATCTTTACCTCTTCTCAAAACCAGATCTGATCATTTGGCAAGGCTGGATCACCAAGAAATGGACCTTGAATTCAATCAGGAGGGTCCAATAGTCTAATCTTTAAACGACTTCTTCTCAAGAACCAGAAGGCCCAGGGTAATGATATTGGGCCTGTGACATGCTGGAATGAAGGGCTACCAAGTTTGTTCAAATGAATGATCTTGACCTGCATTCAAGGTCACGAGGGTCAAATAGTCTAAAATCCTTTAAACGACTTCTTCTCAAGAACCAGAAGGCCCAGGGTACTGATATTGGGCCCGTAGGATGCTGGGATGAAAGGCTACCAAGTTTGTTCAAATAAATGACACTGACCTTCATTCAAGGTCACAGGGGTCAAATAGGCTGTAACCATTTAAACAACATCTTTTGAATAATGAAGAGGTTTAGAGACCTGATATTGGGCCTGTGGCATGCTGGGATGAAGGGCTACCAAGTTTGTTCCTATGAATGACCTTGATCTTCATTCAAGGTCAAGGGGGTCAAATAGGCTAAAATCTTTAAATGACTTCTCTAGAACCAGAAGGCCCAGGGTACTGATATTTGGCCCGTAGCATGCTGGGATGAAGGGCTACCAAGTTTGTTCAAATGAATGACCTTGATCTTCATTCAAGGTCATGAGGGTCAAATAGGCTAAATTCTTTGAATTACTTCTTCTCAAGAACTAAATGGCCGAGGATACTCATATTGGGCCTACAGCATGCTGGGATGAAGGGCTACCAAGTTTGTTCGAATGAAGGACCTTGACCTTCATATAAGGTCACAGGGGTCAAATAGGCTAAAATCCTTTAAACAACTTCTTGTGAATAACTAAGAGGCCTAGAGGCCTGAAATTGGGCCTTTGACATGCTTTGATGAAGGGCTATCAAATTTGTTCAAATGAATGGCCTTGATCTTCATTCAAGGTCATGGGGGTCAAAAAGGCTAAAATCTTTAAACAACTTCTTTTCAAGACCGAGAAGGCACATGGTACTGATATTGGGCCTGTAGCATGCTGGGATGAAGGGCTACCAAGTTTGTTCAAATGAATGACCTTGACCTTCATTCAAGGTCACAGGGGTCAAATAGGCTAAAATCCTTTAAACAACTTCTTGTGAATAACTAAGAGGCCTAGAGGCCTGAAATTGGGCCTTTGACATGCTTTGATGAAGGGCTATCAAATTTGTTCAAATGAATGGCCTTGATCTTCATTCAAGGTCATGGGGGTCAAAAAGGCTAAAATCTTTAAATGACCTCTTCTAAAGAACTAGAAGGCCAAGGGTACTGATATTGGGCATGTAGCATGCTTGGATAAAGGGCTATCAAGTTTATTCAAATGAATGACCTTGATCTTCATTTAAGGTCACGGGCAGCAAATAGACTTAAATATTTAAATGACTTCTTCTCAATAACCAGAAGGCCCAGGGTACTGATATTGAGCATGTAGCATGCTGGGATGAAGGGCTACCAAGTTTGTTCAAATGAATTACCTTGACCTTCAATCAAGGTCACAGAGGTCAAATAGGCTAAAATTTTTAAACAACTATGTTGTATTGTACTAATAGTCAGATGACCGTTAAGGCCAATGGGCCTCTTGTTCATCTAGATACCATAAAGCTCATCTTTGAACAGACTTTATATTTCTTCTGAAGATGTGTCTGAAGTATCTACATATTAAATGTTAAGTTTGTTCAAGATTGCGCTTTATTGTTTCAAAGACAAAAACTGTAAAATAAAATAGGCAAAAAATTACAAAATTTTCAAATTCATTTAATTTATGCATATTTCGGATGGTTACCATGGCAACTTAAAGGTGCAATATTATCAAACTTTTATTACAATTAAATCAGTGATGTACTGAATAGTTCAAATGCAATAATTCAATTATTTCTTAATAGTTAGTTTAAAAAAATGATGGGTTTGGGGCCAAAAAGAACCCAAATCTTACATACAGTAGTCCTTTGTAACTTTGGAAGCAGGGCCGAGAAAAAAGGAATATGTACTACTTACAGTTCAATGGAAATTTATATGAAAAATTGATGGAAGTTTTAATTGCAATAGTAACAGAAAATAGAATTGTCAGATGGTGAGCTTATGTAACTATGATCCATCGTTCTTCTGTTCTATACCATCCATCTATCTGTAAACAAAATAGAATTGTCAGATGGTGAGCTTATGTAACTATGATCCATCATTCTTCTGTTCTATACCATCCATCTATCTGTAAACAAAATAAAATTGTCAGATGGTGAGCTTATGTAACTATGATCCATCATTCTTCTGTTCTATACCATCCATCTATCTGTAAACAAAATAAAATTGTCAGATGGTGAGCTTATGAAATTGTTTTGTAACTATGATCCATCGTTCTTCTGTTCTATACCATCCATCTATCTGTAAACAATTCTTGTTATTGATATTTCTCAGAAGGTGTTCTCAAATTTTGTATGTTTGCATTTCGGAACGATCAGATAACATGATGGCCAACCTGCAGACATCTGTGATTTTGACAGTTGAAGTTTGTTATCGCTATTGATCAGAAAGTACTGAAGGGATCCTTTCTTTACTATCAATGTGGCTTAAAGTTGTAACTCTAAAATTGATAACGATATATTGGTTTATGTCATCGGTAGTTTAAAAACATAGAAGGAAACAAAACAATTCAGGGTTCAATCATTAGATCCTTATCATAAGATATCTAGGTAACCTGTTGTAATTAATAGAGCCTACTATGCTGTGATTTATTTATTTTTTATCAGGGTGGCAATTTGTCAGCTGGAAATCAAGATGGCCGAACAGCACTCCATGTAGCTGCTCGTGAAGGACATCTGCCTGTGGTGCAGTACCTCCTTCATCATGGGGCGACAATACATACCAAGGACCAGCACGAACACACACCTCTAAATGACGCCATCATCAGTAAACACCATCAGATCATTACGCTGCTGGTTCGTACGGGTGCCCATCTTACCATGCATCCTATACGCATTGCCATGGAGCTCTGCAGGTAACAATAGTGCTTTATAACGTACATACGGAAAAGGAGAGAAAAAGATTCCTAATTCAATGGGAATAATTAACATACCACGTGATACGCGATAATGTTTGTACGAGACTAGTATCTCCAGTACTGATGGAACATAAATATTTGTAATCTTCCCGTTGAAATGACATGAGCACGGGATATCATCTTTTGACATCATTCCATCACCAATAGAAACAATAGTCCCGCACAAATGTTATCGGGTATCACATGGTGCATATAGATTATTCCCATTAACTGATATATAAATTGGAAAGGTTGTAGTCGCTTGGATCTCTTGTTGGTGTTGAATTTCAATGAACTATAATAATTCAATGTGTGTAACTTATGTGGACAAGGATTGAAAAAAAGATTTTGTTAGATGACAGTATTTCTCTTGTAGTTATATCCCCTCACCAAAATGGAAAAAAACATCAACCCCATGATAATTAATATTACAGTTTTAAATTCCATTACAATTATCAACAATTAAACCTATTCTGAATGTTTTCAACAGCAATCATACATTTGTTTGTATGTCTTTTGTCAAATGGAAATTATATTCTTCACCATATAAGATAGGCAAGATGAATTTGTACCTCATTGTACTTTTTCAGTGAGTTTATTGATTTATCGGCTTTGAAATCAAGTGATTATAGCATCTGACAATTTAGCACTAGACACACCCCCCCCCCCTCAACTCAAATGATGATCTTTAGCCCAATACTCGGGTTTGTTCTGATTCTGTGTAAGACTGAATCAGTGTCCAGGACACTTACGTATTTGAGAAAATGGAATGAGACCAAATTCAAGGTTATTGAATTTGAAGCCTCAAACGAAGAAAAATGACAATCAATGATGTTTTAATTTTAGTGACAAGGGCATTTTTAGGTCATCTGACCCAAAGGGTCCCGACAAAGTGTTGTTATTTTTCGGGTCGTCCGAAATTCAAGATGGCCGCCACAGCCGCCATCTTGAAAACACATTTTGAACTTCTTCTCAAGTTCTACCGGTGCAGTTTGGCTGAAACTTGCATTAAATGATCCTGACATGGTCCCAACAAAGTGTTGTTATTTTTCGGGTCGATCGGTAATCTAAGATGGCCGCCAAAGCCGCCATCTTGAAAACACATTTTGAACTTCTTCTCAAGTTCTACCAGTGCGATTTAGCTGAAACTTGCATGAAATGATCCTGACATGGTCCTGACAAAGTGTTGTTATTTTCGCGTCGATCCGAAATCCAAGATGGCAGCCAAAGCCGCCATGTTGAAAACACATTTTGAACTTCTTCTCAAGTTCTACCGGTGCGATTTGGCTGAAACTTGCATGAAATGATCCTGACATGGTCCCGACAAAGTGTTGTTATTTTTCGGGTCGATCTGAAATCCATGATGGCCGCCACAGCCGCCATCTTTAAAACACATTTTGAACTTCTTCTCAAGTTCTACCGGTTGGATTTGGCTGAAACTTGTATGAAATGATCCTGACATGGTCCTGACAAAGTGTTGTTATTTTTCGGGTCGATCCGAAATCCAAGATGGCCGCCACAGCCGCCATCTTGAAAACACATTTTGAACTTCTTCTCAAGTTCTACCGGTGCGATTTGGCTGAAACTTGCATGAAATGATCCTGACATGGTCCTGACAAAGTGTTGTCATTTTTCGCGTCATTTCAAAATCCAAGATGGCCGCCAAAGCCGCCATCTATAAAACACATTTTGAACTTCTTCTCAAGTTCTACCGTTTCGATTTGGCTGAAACTTGCATGAAATGATCCTGACATGGTCCCGACAAAGTGTTGTTATTTTTCGGGTCGATCCGAAATCCAAGATGGCCGCCAAAGCCGCCATCTTGAAAACACATTTTGAACTTCTTCTCAAGTTCTACCGGTGCAGTTTGGCTGAAACTTGCATGAAATGATCCTGACATGGTCCCGACAAAGTGTTGTTATTTTTCGGGTCGATCGGTAATCTAAGATGGCCGCCAAAGCCGCCATCTTTAAAACACATTTTGAACTTCTTCTCAAGTTCTACCAGTGCGATTTAGCTGAAACTTGCATGAAATGATCCTGACATGGTCCTGACAAAGTGTTGTTATTTTTCGGGTCGATCCGAAATCCAAGATGGCCGCCAAAGCCGCCATCTTGAAAACACATTTTGAACTTCTTCTCAAGTTCTACCGTTTCGATTTGGCTGAAACTTGCATGAAATGATCCTGACATGGTCCCGACAAAGTGTTGCTATTTTTCGCGTCGATCTGAAATCCATGATGGCCGCCACAGCCGCCATCTTGAAAACACATTTTGAACTTCTTCTCAAGTTCTACCATTTCGATTTGGCTGAAACTTGCATGAAATGATCCTGACATGGTCCCGACAAAGTGTTGTTATTTTTCGGGTCGATCCGAAATCCAAGATGGCCGCCAAAGCCGCCATCTTGAAAACACATTTTGAACTTCTTCTCAAGTTCTACCAGTTCGATTTGGCTGAAACTTGCATGAAATGATCCTGACATGGTCCCGACAAAGTGTTGTTATTTTTCGGGTCGATCCGAAATCCAAGATGGCCGCCAAAGCCGCCATCTTTAAAACACATTTTGAACTTCTTCTCAAGTTCTACCGTTTCGATTTGGCTGAAACTTGCATGAAATGATCCTGACATGGTCCCGACAAAGTGTTGTTATTTTTCGGGTCGATCCGAAATCCAAGATGGCCGCTACAGCCGCCATCTTGAAAAACACATTTTGAACTTCTTCTCAAGTTCTACCGGTTCGATTTGGCTGAAACTTGCATGAAATGATCCTGACATGGTCCCGACAAAGTGTTGTTATTTTTCGGGTCGATCCAAATCCAAGATGGCCGCCAAAGCCGCCATCTTAAAACACATTTTGAACTTCTTCTCAAGTTCTACCCGTTTCGATTTGGCTGAAACTTGCATGAAATGATCCTGACATGGTCCCGACAAAGTGTTGTTATTTTTCGGGTCGATCCGAAATCCAAGATGGCCGCCAAAGCCGCCATCTTGAAAACACATTTTGAACTTCTTCTCAAGTTCTACCGTGCATTTGGCTGAAAACTTGCATGAAATGATCCTGACATGGTCCCGACAAAGTGTTGTTATTTTTCGGGTCGATCGGTAATCCAAGATGGCCGCCAAAGCCGCCATCTTTAAAACACATTTTGAACTTCTTCTCAAGTTCTACCAGTGCGATTTGGCTGAAACTTGCATGAAATGATCCTGACATGGTCCTGACAAAGTGTTGTTATTTTTCGGGTCGATCCGAAATCCAAGATGGCCGCCAAAGCCGCCATCTTGAAAACACATTTTGAACTTCTTCTCAAGTTCTACCGTTTCGATTTGGCTGAAACTTGCATGAAATGATCCTGACATGGTCCCGACAAAGTGTTGTTATTTTTCGGGTCGATCCGAAATCCAAGATGGCCGCCACAGCCGCCATCTTGAAAACACATTTTGAACTTCTTCTCAAGTTCTACCGTTTCGATTTGGCTGAAACTTGCATGAAATGATCCTGACATGGTCCTGACAAAGTGTTGTCATTTTTCGCGTCATTTCAAAATCCAAGATGGCCGCCAAAGCCGCCATCTATAAAACACATTTTGAACTTCTTCTCAAGTTCTACCGTTTCGATTTGGCTGAAACTTGCATGAAATGATCCTGACATGGTCCCGACAAAGTGTTGTTATTTTTCGGGTCGATCCGAAATCCAAGATGGCCGCCAAAGCCGCCATCTTGAAAACACATTTTGAACTTCTTCTCAAGTTCTACCGTTTCGATTTGGCTGAAACTTGCATGAAATGATCCTGACATGGTCCCGACAAAGTGTTGTTATTTTTCGGGTCGATCGGTAATCTAAGATGGCCGCCAAAGCCGCCATCTTTAAAACACATTTTGAACTTCTTCTCAAGTTCTACCAGTGCGATTTAGCTGAAACTTGCATGAAATGATCCTGACATGGTCCTGACAAAGTGTTGTTATTTTTCGGGTCGATCCGAAATCCAAGATGGCCGCCAAAGCCGCCATCTTTAAAACACATTTTGAACTTCTTCTCAAGTTCTACCGGTTCGATTTGGCTGAAACTTGCATGAAATGATCCTGACATGGTCCCGACAAAGTGTTGTTATTTTTCGGTCGATCCGAAATCCAAGATGGCCGCCAAAGCCGCCATCTTGAAAACACACTTTTGAACTTCTTCTCAAGTTCTACCGGTTCGATTTGGCTGAAACTTGCATGAAATGATCCTGACATGGTCCCGACAAAGTGTTGTCATTTTTCGCGTCATTTCAAAATCCAAGATGGCCGCCAAAGCCGCCATCTTTAAAACACATTTTGAACTTCTTCTCAAGTTCTACCGTTTCGATTTGGCTGAAACTTGCATGAAATGATCCTGACATGGTCCCGACAAAGTGTTGTTATTTTTCGGGTCGATCCGAAATCCAAGATGGCCGCCAAAGCCGCCATCTTGAAAACACATTTTGAACTTCTTCTCAAGTTCTACCAGTTCGATTTGGCTGAAACTTGCATGAAATGATCCTGACATGGTCCCGACAAAGTGTTGTTATTTTTCGGGTCGATCCGAAATCCAAGATGGCCGCCAAAGCCGCCATCTTTAAAACACATTTTGAACTTCTTCTCAAGTTCTACCGTTCGATTTGGCTGAAACTTGCATGAAATGATCCTGACATGGTCCCGACAAAGTGTTGTTATTTTTCGGGTCGATCCGAAATCCAAGATGGCTGCCAAAGCCGCCATCTTGAAAACACATTTTGAACTTCTTCTCAAGTTCTACCGGTTCGATTTGGCTGAAACTTGCATGAAATGATCCTGACATGGTCCCGACAAAGTGTTGTTATTTTTCGGGTCGATCCGAAATCCAAGATGGCCGCCAAAGCCGCCATCTTGAAAACACATTTTGAACTTCTTCTCAAGTTCTACCAGTTCGATTTGGCTGAAACTTGCATGAAATGATCCTGACATGGTCCCGACAAAGTGTTGTTATTTTTCGGGTCGATCCGAAATCCAAGATGGCCGCCAAAGCCGCCATCTTGAAAACACATTTTGAACTTCTTCTCAAGTTCTACCGGTTCGATTTGGCTGAAACTTGCATGAAATGATCCTGACATGGTCCCGACAAAGTGTTGTTATTTTTCGGTCGATCCGAAATCCAAGATGGCCGCCAAAGCCGCCATCTTGAAAACACATTTTGAACTTCTTCTCAAGTTCTACCGTTTCGGATTTGGCTGAAACTTGCATGAAATGATCCTGACATGGTCCCGACAAAGTGTTGTTATTTTTCGGGTCGATCCGAAATCCAAGATGGCCGCCAAAGCCGCCATCTTGAAAACACATTTTGAACTTCTTCTCAAGTTCTACCTGTTCGATTTGGCTGAAACTTGCATGAAATGATCCTGACATGGTCCCGACAAAGTGTTGTTATTTTTCGGGTCGATCCGAAATCCAAGATGGCCGCCAAAGCCGCCATCTTGAAAACACATTTTTGAACTTCTTCTCAAGTTCTACCGTTGCGATTTGGCTGAAACTTGCATGAAATGATCCTGACATGGTCCCGACAAAGTGTTGTTATTTTTCGGGTCGATCCGAAATCCAAGATGGCCGCCAAAGCCGCCATCTTTAAAACACATTTTGAACTTCTTCTCAAGTTCTACCGTGTTCGATTTGGCTGAAACTTGCATGAAATGATCCTGACATGGTCCTGACAAAGTGTTGTTATTTTTCGGGTCGATCCGAAATCCAAGATGGCCGCCAAAGCCGCCATCTTGAAAACACATTTTGAACTTCTTCTCAAGTTCTACCGTTCGATTTGGCTGAAACTTGCATGAAATGATCCTGACATGGTCCCGACAAAGTGTTGTTATTTTTTCGGTCGATCCGAAATCCAAGATGGCCGCCAAAGCCGCCATCTTGAAAACACATTTTGAACTTCTTCTCAAGTTCTACCGTTTCGATTTGGCTGAAACTTGCATGAAATGATCCTGACATGGTCCCGACAAAGTGTTGTTATTTTTCGGGTCGATCCGAAATCCAAGATGGCCGCCAAAGCCGCCATCTTGAAAACACATTTTGAACTTCTTCTCAAGTTCTACCGTTTCGATTTGGCTGAAACTTGCATGAAATGATCCTGACATGGTCCCGACAAAGTGTTGTTATTTTTCGGGTCGATCCGAAATCCAAGATGGCCGCCAAAGCCGCCATCTTTGAAAACACATTTTGAACTTCTTCTCAAGTTCTACCGTTTCGATTTGGCTGAAACTTGCATGAAATGATCCTGACATGGTCCCGACAAAGTGTTGTTATTTTTCGGTCGATCCGAAATCCAAGATGGCCGCCAAAGCCGCCATCTTGAAAACACATTTTGAACTTCTTCTCAAGTTCTACAGTTTCTATTTGGCTGAAACTTGCATGAAATGATCCTGACATGGTCCTGACAAAGTGTTGTTATTTTTCTGTTCGATCCGAAATCCAAGATGGCTGCCAAAGCCGCCATCTTTAAAACACATTTTGAACTTCTTCTCAAGTTCTACCAGTTGGATTTGGCTGAAACTTGTATGAAATGATCCTGACATGGTCCTGACAAAGTGTTGTTATTTTTCGGGTCGATCCGAAATCCAAGATGGCGGCCATATTGAAAACACATTTTGAACTTCTTCTCAAGTTCTACCTGTGCGATTTGGCTGAAACTTGCATGAAATAATGCCTGACATGATCCCGACAAAGTGTTGTTATTTTTGGGTCGATCCGATATCCAAGATGGCGGCCATCTTGAAAACACATTTTGAACTTTTTCTTAGTTCTACCGGTGCGATTTGGCTGAAACTTGCATGAAATAATCCTGACATGGTCCCGACAAAGTGTTGTTCCATCTCTAGCTGATCCCAAATCGAAGATGGCTACCATGACACTATATCTAATTAATTTCCTACATGTTAAGGCCCTTTGGCCTCTTGTTATCCCCCGCCCAACGAAGTTGGCGGGGGATATACAAATGGGTTCTGTCCGTCCGTCCGTCCGTCCGTCCGTCCGTCCGTCCGTCCGTACGAATGGTTTCCGGAGCATAACTCTAAAACCAGAAGAGATTTTTCCACGAAACTTCATACACACATTGGTCTTATGGTCTAGTAGTGCCTTTTGCTATTTTAAGGTTTTCACTTTTTGTACTTTTTCCTGTAACCATGGAAACATTGCTGAAAATATCATATTTTTTGTACCAGGTTCGTTTCCGGAGCATGACTCTAAAACCAGAAGAGATTTTTCCACGAAACTTCATAGACACATTGGTCTTATGGTCTAGTAGTGCCTTTTGCTATTTTAAGGTTTTCACTTTCTGTACTTTTTCCTGTAACCATGGAAACATTGCTGAAAATGGCAGATTTTTGTGTAAGAATCGTTTCCGGAGCACAACTCTAAAACCAGCTGATATATTTCCATGAAACTTCATAGACACATTGTTCTTATGGTCTAGTAGTGCCTTTTGCTATTTTTAGGTTTTCATTTTTTGTAATTTTTCCGTAACCATGGAACATTGCTGAAAATATCATTTTTAGCTCACCTGGCCCGAAGGGCCGGTGAGCTTATGTCTTGGCGCGGCGTCCTTCGTCCATCGTCCGTCGTCCGTCGTCCGTCCGTCGTCCGTCCGTCAACATTTCCTTTAAATCGCTACTAGTCATAGAGTTCTGCATGGATTGTAACCAAATTTGGCCACAAACATCCTTGGGGGAAGGGGAACAGAACTTGTATAAAGTTTGGCTCTGACCCCCCGGGGGCAGGAGGGTCAGGGCCCAATAGGGGAAATAGAGGTAAATCCTATAAATCGCTACTTGTCCTAGAGTTCTGCATGGATTGTAACCAAATTTGGCCACAAACATCCTTGGGGGTAGGGGAAAAGAACTTGTATAAAGTTAGGCTCTGACCCCCTGGGGGCATGAGGGGCGGGCCCAATAGGGGAAATAGAGGTAAATCCTATAAATCGCTACTTGTCCTAGAGTTCTGCATGGATTGTAACCAAATTTGGCCACAAACATCCTTGGGGGAAGGGGAACAGAACTTGTATAAAGTTTGGCTCTGACCCCCCGGGGGCAGGAGGGGCGGGGGCCCAATAGGGGAAATAGAGGTAAATCCTATAAATCGCTACTTGTCCTAGAGTTCTACATGGATTGTAACCAAATTTGGCCACAAATCATCCTTTGGGGAAGGGGAACAGAACTTGTATAAAGTTTGGCTCTGACCCCCCCCCCCCCCCCCCCCCCCCCGGGGGCAGGAGGGGCAGGGCCCAATAGGGGAAATAGAGGTAAATCCTATAAATCGCTACTTGTCCTAGAGTTCTGCATGGATTGTAACCAAATTTGGCCACAAACATCCTTGGGGGTAGGGAAAAGAACTTGTATAAAGTTAGGCTCTGACCCCCTGGGGGCATGAGGGGCGGGGCCCAATAGGGGAAATAGAGGTAAATCCTATAAATCGCTACTTGTCCTAGAGTTCTGCATGGTTTGTAACCAAATTTGGCCACAAACATCCTTGGGGGAAGGGAAACAGAACTTGTATAAAGTTTGGCTCTGACCCCCCGGGGGCAGGTGGGGCGGGGGCCCAATAGGGGAAATAGAGGTAAATCCTATAAACCGCTACTTGTCCTAGAGTTCTGCATGGATTGTGACCAAAATTTGGCCACAAACATCTTTGGGAGAAGGGGAACAGAACTTGCATAAAGTTTGGCTCTGACCCCCCGAGGGCAGGAGGGGCGGGGCCCAATAGGGGAAATAGAGGTAAATCCTATAAATCGCTACTTGTCCTAGAGTTCTGCATGGATTGTAACCAAATTTGGCCACAAACATCCTTGGGGGAAGGAGAACAGAACTTGTATAAAGTTTGGCTCTGACCCCCTGGGGGCAGGAGGGGCGGGGCCCAATAGGGGAAATAGAGGTAAATCCTATAAATCGCTACTTGTCCTAGAGTTCTGCATGGATTGTAACCAAATTTGGCCACAAACATCCTTGGGGGAAGGGGAACAGAACTTGTATAAAGTTTGGCTCTGACCCCCTGGGGGCAGGAGGGGCGGGGCCCAATAGGGGAAATAGAGGTAAATCCTATAAATCGCTACTTGTCCTAGAGTTCTGCATGGATTGTAACCAAATTTGGCCACAAACATCCTTGGGGGAAGGGGAACAGAACTTGTATAAAGTTAGGCTCTGACCCCCGGGGGCAGGAGGGGCGGGGCCCAATAGGGGAAATAGAGGTAAATCCTATAAATCGCTACTTGTCCTAGAGTTCTGCATGGATTGTAATCAAATTTGGCCACAAACATCCTTGGGGGAAGGGGAACAGAACTTGTATAAAGTTTGGCTCTGACCCCTGGGGGCAGGAGGGGCGGGGCCCAATAGGGGAAATAGAGGTAAATCCTATAAATCGCTACTCGTCCTAGAGTTCTGCATGGATTGTGACCAAATTTGGCCACAAACATCCTTGGGGGAAGGGGAACAGAACTTCTATAAATGTTGGCTCTGACCCCCCGGGGGGCAGGGGGGTGGAGCCCAATAGGGGAAATAGAGGTAAATCCTATAAATCGCTACTTGTCCTAGAGTTCTGCATGGATTGTGACCAAATTTGGCCACAAACATCCATGGGGGAAGGGGAACAGAACTTCTATAAATGTTGGCTCTGACCCCCCGGGGGTAGGATGGGTAGGGCCCAGTAGGTGAATTAGAGGTAAATATTCGAATTCCTTCAGAAAAGAAACAATGAACCTGTATTTAGAACATTACTTGGCATTACAAACCAGGTGAGCGATACAGGCCCTCTGGGCCTCTTGTTTTGTACCTGGTTCGTTTCCGCAGCATAACTGGAAAACCGGTTGAGATGTATGCATGGAACTCCATAGACACATTAGTCTTATGGTCTAGTAGTGCCTTTTGCTATTTTTAGGTTTTCACTTTTTGTGCTTTTTTCTGTATCCATAGAAACATTGCTGAAAATATCATATTTTTGTACCAGGTTCATTTCCGGAGCATAACTCTAAAACCAGCAGAGATATTTCCATGAAACTTCATAGACACATTCTTTTTATGGTCTAGTAGTACCTTTTGCTATTTTTAGGTTTTCATTTTTTGCACTTTTCCGTTACCATGGAAACATTGCTGAAAATATCATGGTAAATGATAAATGTTACTTTGCAAAACTCCACCCATCTTTGTGTATATAGTCTAATATAAATGTCAAGGCTGTATGCCTGATTCAACAATTGCAGCTCCGCTCTACTTGAATTATACTCCATCATTCTTTAGCTCAACTTCCTTTTTCCTGGGTTTTTTTCATACACATAAGTCTCCACAATCAAACTTACTTCAGCTTTGATATCTCCATTGGCGGGGGATCTGAATGACTATGTCCTTGTTTGAAATAAAATTTGTTAAAAGAAATTGAAAATGATCCTGACATGGTCCTGACAAAGTGACACCATATGAAATTAATTTTACTGTTGCCAAGGTAGTCAGATGACCGTTAAGGCCCTTTGGGCCTCTTGTTTGAGGTTGATGATTTTTTTAAAGATTTTTTCTCGCAGTAGGACCAGTTTATTGTTATCAGGAATACAAAAATGATAATACGTTTGGATATTTTATTTTTCAATTGTGTTTACAAACATTACAAATTGTTTGTTTGTCAGTGCGGCTGCCCGAGACGAAGTGAGCACTCTACAGGCCTGGAGGGCTGCAGGAGCGGACCTCAACGTGTCGGACTACGACAAAAGGACACCATTACACGTGGTAAATCATTGTTGTGTACCATAATGTATACTGCGCCAGTAATTAATTAGGCTGAAGTACAGTAAAACACCTATAACTCGAACAGCAGGGGACCAGATCAATAATTCGAGAAATACAGGGTATTCGACTCATCCGAGGTTGGTCATGATCGATTGTTGACAGTCAAAATGTCCGGTCTCCCTATGACAAACAATGCATTGCAATGACATTTTAATGACAGTAATTTCAGCATTTTGGATGTTTTATGAAAGTATTTTTGATAGCAATATCAAGTTGAAAAAAATATGTATTACATAAAATGAGGGTTTGAAAATACTGACGAAATGTAAACAATCGTCAAACGTGGTACAATATACCGTATTGTTTAAAACAGACAATGTGTACAATTTTGATGATTTAATTATCAAAAATCATTTAACACCATTACAAAATATATACACACTATAAAGTTATTAAACAGCATTGTTACGAACAAACAACGATACCTATGTCTACCTTGTAAAAGCGTTAGGTTACATGTGTTCATAAGGAAAGTTACAAAAATACAATATGCGGAAAAAGATACGAAACGCACCGATAAAAACGAACATGGGTCAATGTGATTTTTAGCTCACCTGGCCCAAAGGGCCGGTGAGCTTATGTCATGGCGCGGCGTCCGTCGTCCGTCCATCCGTCCGTCCGTCAACATTTCCTTTAAATCGCTACTAGTCATAGAGTTCTGCATGGAATGTAACCAAATTTGGCCACAAGCATCCTTGGGGGAGGGGGAACAGAACTTGTATAAATTTTGGCTCTGACCCTCCGGGGACAGGAGGTGGGGGCCCAATAGGGGAAATAGAGGTAAATCCTTAAAATCGCTTCTAGTCATAGAGTTCTGCACGTATTGTAACCAAATTTGGCCACAGACATCCTTGCGGGAAGGGAAACAGAACTTGTATAAATTTTGGCTCTGATCCCCTGGGGGCAGGAGGGGCGGGGCCCAATAGGGGAAATAGAGGTAAATCCTTTAAATCGCTATTAGTCATAGAGTTCTGCACGTATTGTAACCAAATTTGGCCACAAACACCCTGGGTGGAAGGGGAACAGAACTTGTATAAATTTTTGCCCTGGCACCCTGGGGGCAGGAGAGGTGGGGCCCGATAAAGGAAATAGAGGTAAATCCTTTAAATCGCTACTAGTCATAGAGTTGTGCATGGATTGTAACCAAATTTGGCCACAAGCATCCTTGGGGGAGGGGGAACAGAACTTGTATAAATTTTGGCTCTGACCCCCCGGAGGCAGGACGGGCAGGGCCGAATAGGGGAAATAGAGGTAAATCCTTTAAATCGCTTCTAGTCATAGAGTTCTGCACGTATTGTAACCAAATTTGGCCTGACATCCTTGCGGGAAGGGAAACAGAACTTGTATAAATTTTGGCTCTGATCCCCTGGGGGCAGGAGGGGCGGGGCCCAATAGGGGAAATAGAGGTAAATCCTTTAAATCGCTACTAGTCATAGAGTTCTGCACGTATTTTAACCAAATTTGGCCACAAACACCCTTGGTGGAAGGGGAACAGAACTTGTATAAATTTTTGCTCTGACACCCTGGGGGCAGGAGAGGTGGGGCCCAATAGAGGAAATAGAGGTAAATCCTTTAAATCGCTACTAGTCATAGAGTTCTGCATGGAATGTAACCAAATTTGGCCACAAACATCCATGGGGAAAGGGGAACAGAACTTGTATAAATTTTGGCTCTGGCCCCCCGGGGGCAGGACGGGTGGGGCCCAATAGGGGAAATAGAGGTAAATCCTATAAATCGCTACTTGTCCTAGAGTTTTGCTTGGATTGTGACCAAATTTGGCCATAAACATCCTTTGGGGAAGGAGAACAGAACTTTGGCTCTGACCCCCTGGGGGCAGGAGGGGTGGGGCCCAATAGGGGAAATAGAAGTAAATCCTTTAAATTCCTTCAAAAAAGAAACAATGAACCTGTATTCAGAACATTACTTGGCATTACAAACCAGGTGAGCGATACAGGCCCTCTGGGTCTCTTGTTACTTAGCTTTATCAAATTTTGGTATCGTTTATGTCTTTTGAAAAAAAAAACCCACAGAAATTTAAAAGAAATTTTTTTTCTATTAACACGAATCAACATCTTCCGTATATTCGTATTTAAGTGAAGATTATTAAGAGAGAGACATCGATTATTTGATGCCTTTTCTGAAATATTCAAATTAAGTTTGCATCAAACAACGACTGGCGATCGTGTAGGAAGGTAATGCTGACACCTTTAATCCCTTAATTACCAAAAGGCTTGATACGACACCTGTATAATTACAGGTCGTGAGTTATTATCCGTGATGGTCGATGCAGTCAGGTGTGACACAGGTAAAAATTATCAAGGGTCGAACACCTGTTCGACGAATGCATGGGTAGATGCTATGTATTTGCTGAAAAGGGGATATATTTCTGTTCGAGATATACGGGGTATTCGACGAATAGCTGTTCGAGCTATCCAGGGTTTTGTTACATAGATTATATAGGGAAACGGTCGGGACCGTACGACCCGTTCGCGAATAGGGGGTATTCGAGGAATCCATGTTCGAGTTAGAGGGGTTTTACTGTATATAAAAAGTGTGTTTATGTTAGGTTAAACAGGACAAATACGCAAAAGTAAACCAGCTTATTTTTGTGTGTGAATAAAATTCACATTTTTCATGGGGATTAAGATTTTGTGAAAACTAATCATCACAAAAAGTTTCAACTACAAGTACAATAGAGTTTTTTTTAATTCAGAAATTAAGTCATTGTCAATAAAATTTTGCAAATGTATTGAAAACATTAATAAATAGCCATTTTTAGCCCACCATCATCACAACAATGCAGTAGAGCTAGGGTTAAAATGCCCACTATCTTTCCGAGACAAATGACAAAAGTTTCTTAAAAAACAAAAGAAAACGTCCATGACCTAAGATGAGCAACACTGAACACCGTGGAACCTAATATGTTAAAAGTGAAGATTAATTTCGCTTTTTTACTGTCAGGTACTGTGATAGTCAATTAATGCGCAGTAATAAGGATAATGAGGGGAAACATAAGATGTCTCGTGATATGAAGATTAACGTTTGATTTATTGTAATTTAAATTGTTTTAGAAGACATCTAGGCTGTTCCAGTTAAAGTAGTTTCAATGAATGGTCACCAGTATTACATACTATAAGACTCTTTCATATGTGGATATGAAGGATAGGGATATTCTACCCAAGGGTCACAAAATGTAGTAAAACCCGAGGCTTGAATATCCCTATCCTTCATATCCACTTATGAAAGAGTATTTTTCTTTCATACCTCGACGTTTCATTGCAATGTTACAACTATAATATCCTGCCATTTCGAAATAAATTCGAAGAAATCCACAGCTGAAAGTCAATTTTCTATACATGAAAAATTACTTGACATTTTCAAAAAAAATTCTGTTGTTTGCATCTTTATAGTAAAACCAGTCAAGTTTGTGAAAAAAATGTTAAAATTTTACCGAGGAAATAGAAATTTTGTTGACTCTGTGACATCACAAGGCTTTATTGCATGGGTAGTCATGCAATACAGCCTCAGGAGGCAGGAGTATATTGCCCTAGACCAGCCAGTACTACACCCGTAGATATGAAAGAAAATACATTCATGTATTTTAGCCACAGTTTTAGCTGATAAGAACTATGTAGTATTAAAGGGAGGTAATTATGATATTGATTGGATTTGGTTTGGTTGCAGGCAGTGAGTACCAAGAAGCTGAATTCTGTTCGCTACTTACTGGAAAATGGTGCGAAGTGGGACACAAAAGACATTTTTGAAAACACAGCAGAAATGCAGGCCTCAAAACCAGGATACGAGGAAATTCTACAACTTATAGAACAAAAGATTCGCGAGGGACAGTCAGGAAATTCTAGTTCTTAGGTGTGAGAGAGAAAGAGAGAGCCATCATCCCAGCATTTGTGTGATATTTCAGGTCTTAGAAGTCCAAAACTTCATATGGGACATACTATGTAGATGTTCTATCATGATATTTGTACTCATCCATGATACTCGAGGGGTTAAATCACTGTCATTGTATCCACCCTTGGACTATGTCACAGTAAAACTGAAGGCGCATTGTGAGACAACTTGTGCATAAGATGAGACAGGGTAGTTTAGTCCTGTGATGCACATCATAAGACGGGTTTTGAAGTCAGGAGTCGTTCATTTGTTATCTTTAAAAGAAGTATCTGTGATTGGTCAGTCTTTTTTCTCCTGAAATGTCTTCAGTTTATCTATGACACAGTCAACATCACAAGTTGGATAGATCAGGGACATAATCACCACATCACAGACTTCAACATCAAACTCATCAGTGAATGTTAAACAAAAATATTAATGCATGTTGAATTTTCTCTACATGTTTTAAGTGCAAATTTGAACAAATATAACAATACTACTGTGTTTCACAGTGGTAGATATAGTCATGTTTATATACTATTCCAGAGCAATCATGCTTTACACATTATCAATAGCATGTCATTTTTGTGGATAAACAATTTCACAATTTTCATTTAAAGCCATTTCAACAAAAGGAAATTTTGCTAACAAATTCAGATAACAAAATCTAGCTATTTATTTCGGAGATCGGTCTTTTGTGTATCAGAAATATATCATCCATGACCAAAAAAAAAACCAGAATGGCTTGCTAATATGTAATATTATATAGCTTTATGGTTACTTGGGCTGCTAATCATATCATATTGAGCAATATTTGATAAGGTGCATGCTCTGACAATGGTTTCAAGCTGCCAAAATTTATTTCCACAATCTCAGGGAAATTAGTAAAAGATGCTCCACTGCTGACGAACAGTATTTTTTAGGTCATCTGAACCGAAGGGTCAGGATGACCTATAGTCGTCATGTTTTGTCTGTCGTCGTCCGCCGTGTGCCGTCCGCCGTGCGTTAACTTTTAACATTTTGAACTTCTTCTCAAGTTCTACCAGTGCGATTTGGCTGAAACTTACATGAAATGATCCTGACAAGGTCCCGACAAAGTGTTGTTATTTTTCGGGTCGATCCGAAATCCAAGATGGCAGCCACAGCCGCCATCTTGAAAACACATTTTGAACTTCTTCTCAAGTTCTACCAGTGCGATTTGGCTGAAACTTGCATGAAATGATCCTGACATGGTTCCAACAAAGTGTTGTTATTTTTCGGGTCGATCCGAAATCCAAGATGGCCGCCACAGCCGCCATCTTGAAAACACATTTTGAACTTCTTCTCAAGTTCTACCTATGCGATTTGGCTGAAACTTGCATGAAATGATCCTGACATGGTCCCGACAAAGTGTTGTTATTTTTCGGGTCGATCCGAAATCCAAGATGACCACCACAGCCGCCATCTTGAAAACACATTTTGAACTTCTTCTCAAGTTCTACCTATGCGATTTGGCTGAAACTTGCATGAAATGATCCTGACATGGTCCCGACAAAGTGTTGTTATTTTTCGGGTCGATCCAAAATCCAAGATGGCCGCCACAGCCGCCATCGTGAAATCACATTTTGAACTTCTTCTCAATTTCTACTGGTGCGATTTGGCTGAAACTTGCATGAAATGATCCTGACATGGTCCCGACAAAGTGTTGTTATTTTTCGGGTCGATCCGAAATCCAAGATGGCCGCCACAGCCACCATCTTGAAAACACATTTTGAACTTCTTCTCAAGTTCTACCTATGTGATTTGGCTGCAACTTCATCTGCATGAGATGATCCTGACATGGTTCGACAAAGTGTTGTTACATCTCTGGTTGATCCCAAATAGAAGAAGGCTACCATGACACTATATCTGATTAATTTCTTACATTTTAAGGCCCTTGGGCCTCTTGTTTGAAATAAAATTTGTTGAAGGAAATGGAAAATGATCCTGACATGGTCCTGACAAAGTGACACCATATGAAATTAATTTTACTATTGCCAAGGTAGTCAGATGACCGTTTAGGCCCTTTGGGCCTCTTGTTCTCTATCAAAAACAGGAGCAAAAGAATTGGTATTTTTCTTCAGTTACAAAAGTTACTTACTTTACATCATTACCATTATTGAAAAGTTTGAGCTTCTTATTTTACTTCAAGATAAAAATATTAAAGATAATAAATTGCATCCTGAAAAAACTTGATGGCACTATTCCCTATATATGTGGAATTAAATACTGATTGTGCACACACTAAAAGCAAAATATATGATTTAATATGCATTTTTGTGTTAATTAGACACATATAAACACAATTATACTTCAGTTATTGTTCAAATTATGAGTATCGTTTATGCTCTGTTGGCGGTGGAGCATCTTTAAAGATAAAAAATATTGGTAATTTACTTTAAACTTTAATTCATTCTTGCCTTTTTTTAGCAATATAATTACAGTTTTTAGATCATCTGACCCGAAGGGTCAGGATGACCTATTGTTATTCTATATATTTGTTAAAGCTAGAGCACAGTATCGGTATACCGAGTATTATTAATTCAATATGTTTTGTTGTATTAGCCTACACATTTGTATATTGTTAGATGATCCCAGCTTACAAACATATGTTAAACAAGTATGGCCCTCTATGATCCCAGCTTACAAACATATGTTAAACAAGTATGGCCCTCTATGGAGGAATACATCTATCGGTAGATTAATATTGTCTCCCTGGAAAGAGTTATATTCTCGAGGGAGACAATTCTAGATGTATCCCGACACATCGTGACATAAGTATTTTATTATACTGAACAAATAAAATAATTATGTCCCTTTGTGTCGGGATACTTCTAGAATTATCTCCATGGAAAGAGTTATTGCTGGAAAGAGATAACTTGGGCTCTGCCATCGAGAAAACAACACTTTCCAGTGAGAAAATTCTACCAGGTGCATGTATATGTTTCCCTCCTCATAGGGCCATAATTGTATATAAGTTTGAATCTCAAATTGGACAGTTGCTAGGTACTGGTAGTAGGTGGCCACTTGTGGTACTCCTGCTTCACTTCATTTCTCAGACCTGTCACGTACATCTTTAACTGACTGGCTATTGAGAGGACAAAAACAAACATAAACTGTAATGTTGTTCACAATTTTAGTCAAACTGTTGTTGATAGATGAACAGTATCTATTGTGCGTACATAAAATGACATGGAATGGGGTTGCATACATATGTACAAATTGTACAAATGTATTACATTGTTAGTTCAGTTCAATCACATTGTGTCTTGTCCCATATTTGATTCAGGAGCGCCATTCTCCATTGTTAATCGGTTGTGTGTGGTATATACAACAAATGGCAGCTATTTTGCCTTAATGGTATGTTTTGGCTTTTATTAGGTCACCTGAGACGAAGTCTCAAGTGACCTATTCTAATCGCCTTTTGTCCGTCGTCCGTTGTCCGTCGTCCGTCGTATGTCTGTAAACAATTTACATTTTCGACTTCTTCTCCAAAACTGTTGAAGCAATTTCAATGAAATTTTGCACAAACCTTCTAAGGCATAAGGCCAATCAAAATCGTGAATTATATGGTCCCTATCCCCCCGGGGGCTGTGGGACGGGCCAAAAGGGGTAAAATTGAGTAAAATTTCAAAAATCTTCTTCTCTACTCACAGATGTGGTAGAATCAAATACTCTTCATAGATAGAAAGGTCTTAAGGTCCTTTACAAAAATTGTGAATTATATGACCCTGGGGTCTCTAGTATCCCCCTGGGGAGGGGGTTAAGTTTACTATAGTTTATATTGGGAAAACTCATTTTTGCGCATTATTTGGTCATTTGTAATAGGAAATGAGTCAAATGTTGTCAGAACTATCAGTATGAGATGGCCATTTAATCCTATTAACAAATTTTCTATGACTGACCCCCAGGGGCCTTAGGGGCGGGGTCAAAAGGGGTCAAATAGGCTAAAACTTCAAAAATCTTCTTCTGAAATTCTGGAAATGGTAGAATCAAATACTTTTCATAAATAGAAAGGTCTTAAGGTCCTCTACAAAAATTGTGAATTATATGACCCTGGGGTCTCACGTTTCCCCCTGGGGTTTGTTTGTTTGTTTGATTAATTAACGTCCTATTAACGGCTATGGTCATGTAAGGACGGCCTCCCATGTATGCGGTGTGTTGCGTGTATGTTGTGCGAGGTGAGTGTTTTGGGAGACTGCGGTAAATTCATGTTATGTCTTCTTGTATAGTGGAACTATTGCCCTTTTTATAGTGCTATATCACTGAAGCATGCCGCCGAAGACACCAAGCAACACACCCCGCCCAGTCACATTATACTGACAACGGGCGAACCAGTCGTTCCACTCCCCGTTTGCTGAGCGCTAAGCAGGAGCAGAAACTACCACTTTTACAGACTTTGGTGTGTCTCGGCCAGGGGACAGAACCCAGGGCCTTCCTCACAGGGGCGAAAGCTCAACTCGAGGCCAAAAGTGAGGTGGTGCCAAGGGAGGCATTAGGAAAGATAAAGTCAGTTAGTAAGAAAAGAAAAAATAAGATCCTAAAATCCTGGGGAGGGGGTCAAGTTTACTATAGTTTATATAGGGAAAACACATTTATGAGCATTTTTTGCTCAATTTTCATTGGAAATTAGTCAAACATGGTTAGAATTATTAGCCTGATATAGCATTTTAATATCATATCCATATTGGTCTAGGCCGACCCCCTGGGGGGCAGAGGGGCGGGGCAAAAAAAGGATCAAATAGGCTAAAACTTCAAAAATCTTCTAAAATTCTGGATATAGTAGAATCAAATAATTATGGATGGAAAGGTCTTAAGGTGTTTTATAAAAAATGTGAATTATATGACCTTGGGGTCTCATTTTACCCCATGGGGAGGGGTCAAGTTTACTTTAGTTTATATAGGAAAAACATATTTGTGAACATTATTTGCCCAATTTTCGTAGGAAATTAGAAACTTGACCATAATTATTAGCCTAAGATATAGCATTTTAACATCCATATCCGTCCTCGATGACCCCCTGGGGAAACAGAAGGGCAGGACCAAACAGGGTCAAAATGATTAAAATTTCAAAAAATACCTCTAAGTTCACAGGTTTGATGAAAGCAAATGCTCTTCATAGTCTAAAAAGTCAAATTTATAAATCACTGACCAACTTCCAGCATATAGTGTTTATATGTCTTTAATTTGTTTCATTATTTGTTTCATTATATATTCTAACTCAGGTGACCGTTAAGGCCCATGGGCCTCTTGTTGTTAAATATGTTTATATTACAACTGAATCATCAAGTTTCAATTTTATACCCACAAACCAATATATCAAGAGATTGATACTGGTCTGATATTGAGGCAGGGCTTTTATATGTCTTACAGGCTTTTTAAATTTCTTAAATCAGATATTAAGATGTTTTTTATTAATGATCTTTAGTTAATTCTTTATTCCCAGAGACTCTAAATATAAGTAAGTTTTTAGTTGTTAGGTCATCTGACCCGAAAGACCTATCGTCATCATGCACCGTCCGTCGGCGTCCGCCGTGCGCCGTGCGTAAACTTTCCATTCAAACGGCTTCTACTCAATAACCATAAGGCCTAAAGTACTCATATTTGGCCTGTAGCATGCTGGGATGAAGGGCTACCAAAGTTGTGAAAATTATTGACCTTGACCTACTTTCAAGGTCACAGGGGTCAAAAAGGCTGAAATCTTTGAACGACTTCTTCTCAATAACCATAAGGCCCAGAGTACTCATATTTGGCCTGTAGCATGCTGGGATGAAGGGCTACCAAAGTTGTGAAAATTTATGACCTTGACCTACTTTCAAGGTCACAGGGCTCAAATAGGCTGAAATCTTTGAACGACTTCTTCTCAAGAACTGTAAAGCTCAGAGTACTCATATTTGGCCTGTAGCATGCTGGGATGAAGGGCTACCAAAGTTGTGAAAATTAATGACCTAGACCTACTTTCAAGGTCACAGGGGTCAAAAAGGCTGAAATCTTTGAACGACTTCTTCTCAATAACCATAAGGCCCAGAGTACTCATATTTGATCTGTAGCATGCTGGGATGAAGGGCTACCAAAGTTGTGAAAATTTATGACCTTGACCTACTTTCAAGGTCACAGGGGTCAAATAGGCTCAAATCTTTGAACGACTTCTTCTCAATAGCCATAAGGCCCAGAGTACTCATATTTGGCCTGTAGCATGCTGGGATGAAGGGCTACCAAAGTTGTGAAAATTAATGACCTTGACCAACTTTCAAGGTCACAGGGGTCAAATAGGCTCAAATCTTTGAACGACTTCTTCTCAATAGCCATAAGGCCCAGAGTACTCATATTTGGCCCGTAGCATGCTGGGATGAAGAGCTACAAAAGTTGTGAAAATTAATGACCTTGACCTACTTTCAAGGTCACAGGGTTCAAAAAGGCTAAAATCTTTGAATGACTTCTTCTCAATAACAATAAGGCCCAGAGTACTCATATTTTGCCTGTAGCATGCTGGGATTAAGGACTACCAAAGTTGTGAAAATTAATTACCTAGACCTACTTTCAAGGTCACAGGGGTCAAATAGGCTGAAATCTTTGAACGACTTCTTTTCAATAACCATAAGGCCCAGAGTACTCATATTTGATCTGTAGCATGCTGGGATGTAGGGCTACCAAAGTTGTGAAAATTTATGACCTTGACCTACTTTCAAGGTCACAGGGGTCAAATAGGCTCAAATCTTTGAACGACTTCTTCTCAATAGCCATAAGGCCCAGAGTACTCATATTTGGCCTGTAGCATGCTGGGATGAAGGGCTACCAAAGTTGTGAAAATTAATGACCTTGACCAACTTTCAAGGTCACAGGGGTCAAATAGGCTCAAATCTTTGAATGACTTCTTCTCAATAGCCATAAGGCCCAGATTACTCATATTTGGCCCGTAGCATGCTGGGATGAAGAGCTACAAAAGTTGTGAAAATTAATGACCTTGACCTACTTTCAAGGTCACAGGGTTCAAAAAGGCTAAAATCTTTGAATGACTTCTTCTCAATAACAATAAGGCCCAGAGTACTCATATTTTGCCTGTAGCATGCTGGGATTAAGGACTACCAAAGTTGTGAAAATTAATTACCTAGACCTACTTTCAAGGTCACAGGGGTCAAATAGGCTCAAATCTTTGAACGACTTCTTCTCAATAACCATAAGGCCCAGAGTACTCATATTTGGCCTGTAGCATGCTGGGATGTAGGGCTACCAAAGTTGTGAACATTATTGACCTTGACCTACTTTCAAGGTCACAAGGCTCAAATAGGCTGAAATCTTTGAACGACTTCTTCTCAATAACTGTAAGGCCCAGAGTACTCATATTTGGCCTGTAGCATGCTGGGATGAAGGGCTACCAAAGTTGTGAAAATTAATGACCTTGACCTACTTTCAAGGTCACAGGGTTCAAAAAGGCTAAAATCTTTGAACGACTTCTTCTCAATAACAATAAGGCCCAGAGTACTCATATTTTGCCTGTAGCATGCTGGGATTAAGGACTACCAAAGTTGTGAAAATTAATTACCTAGACCTACTTTCAAGGTCACAGGGGTCAAATAGGCTGAAATCTTTGAACGACTTCTTCTCAATAACCATAAGGCCCAGAGTACTCATATTTGGCCTGTGGCATGCTGGGATGAAGGGTTACCAAAGTTATTGAAATGAATGACCTTGACTTTCTTTCAAGGTCAGGGGTCAATTAGGCTTATATCTTGAATGTTGAACTTCAAATTCTGCCAGTGTGATTTAGCTGATACTTGCATATGAAATGATCCTTGTCATGGTCCTGACCAAGTGTTTTTATATTTTATGTTGATCTGAAATCCAAGATGGCCACCACTCCCGCCATCTTGAAAATATATTTTGAACTTATTCTTAAGTTCTTCCAGTGCGATTTTGCTGGAACTTGTCTGATTAATTTTAAGGATACTGACATTGTCCCAACAAAGTGTTGTTTGACGGGTTGACCCAAAAACCAATATGGCCACCAAAGCTGCCATCTTGAAAACACATTTTGAACTTCTTCTAAAGTTCTACCCATGCAGTTTGACTGAAACTTGCATGAAATGATCCTTACATGGTCATGACCAAGTGTTTTTATATTTTAACCATGACACCATATATCTAATTCCCTATACAGCTATTGCCAAGGTAGTCAGATGACCGTTAAGGCCCTTGGGCCTCTTGTTATTAAATTATAACATTATTGTCCGTCAGATAGACAAGGGATCTGGTATAGTTGTTGTAGATAAGGTGCCAACATTCGCGGGCTTGAGGAGGAAATGGCAAAGAACACCACGTGTACAAAAGTAGAATCAGATCATACTCAAACTTCACTTAAAGCAGTCAAGCAGTTCGTAAAAAAAATGACATGCAACAATACCTTATACCTATATATGTCGGGCCTGGATCTTTAAAAGGTTACCCAAAACTGTATAAGAAAGATAATCCTTACCGTACTATTGTGAGTGGTATCGGAACAGCGACAGAGAAGATGGCTGAGGTTGTAGAGTTTGAACTGGATCAGTATGTGACGGAATCTCCTAGCTATCTTAGATATACTACAGACTTTATCAGAAAGTTAAACAGTGTTAAGGAGAACATCCCGGAAGGTGCTATACTTTTCTGTTTCGATGTTTGTAAGCTGTACCCATCGATACCGAGACAGGAAAGTATGGGAGCTTGTAAAGACGCATTAGAGAAGAGGTCGAATCCTGTTATCCCCACATCATATGCCTTACAAATGATAGAGACAGTTTTAGGCCATAAAAACTTTGGTTTTGGAGATTGCCATTATATTCAGAATAAGGATGTGGTGATTGGGTCACGTCTTAGTAGGAATTTTTTGTGAATAAATGCGGAAGTGGGATGAGAAATTACACTCCTACCCAGCAAAACCATATTTTTATAAGCGTTTCATTGATGATGGTTTTGGTATATGGACTGGTAGTTTGCTTGGTTTGCAAGAATTCACATACCAAACAAACTCCATTCATCAGGACATAAAAGTTGAACTCTGTTGGAGCATGGAAAGTGTAGAGTTCCTAGACACACAGTGTAGTCTAAACATGAAATACGCATAGGCTAAACCTAAGCGCATTTGTTAACTTAACTTAATTTTAATGTCTCCGCGCTCATAAGAAAACGCGAGTTTGCTTTGCATATATGATAATTATCATTTTCTATTATAGAAAGACAAAAGTACAAAATATTTGACCCGTTTTGGCCAAGTCGGATACAGCTGCTTTTATTTCTCTGAAAACACTTGGAAGCTACATGTACAGTGCAGAAACATAATGGTCCTTGTTTATGGCGTCTGGAAAACTGACATTTTGTTTCCAATGGCATCCCCACGGTAAATCTTTGAAACTACAAATTACTATTACAAACCTTTCAATAATTTTTTTTTTAAAATATATACAAATATGACGCGACAAGGAGAATCAAAAGATCAATAAATCATTATCATATTTGTATTCATTGACAAATCGTCATTATTGCTTGCAACATTAAAAGAAGAAAGGAGTTCAATACCCCTATTGTAAATGTCAATATAAAGTACATGTAAGTGGTACTAATGGGGTTTATTTTAGGCCTAAGATCCAAGAGAAATTTTGTCACATAGGCCATGTGCGGCTGGACTGTGTTCAGGAAAAAAATGTTTAGGAAATAGCACTTAGCGAAACTTCAAGCGTGCTTAACAAATATAATAAATAATGCACATTGTACAGTCCTAGTTCTTCTCTTTATTTCATTGTAAAATATCATTGTGGTTGATGACGTAAATGATTGGGATTGTCAATACTGAACTGGTCCTGCACCTGCAGCTGCATGTAAATAAACAACGTCATGAACTTGACGTTACGTCATTAGTTCTGGCAGTGATGTCACATATTTCAGAGTTCTGGCAGCAAGAGGGTTATGCACCCTTGACGCTAATTACGGCTAAATACAGTTCAGGTACTACAGTACGTGATTTAGTGCTATTCATTCATTCCAAACTCACTTGAGTGTATGTAATACTTAAGTCACTTTTGTCGTTGAAATCCTTCAATATGTAGGTTGTAGAAGTCATTTGAGAAACAGTATCTTAGCGTTTGTGTTTATTACATATAATCTTGCAAAAACTTTAGAAAATCTTCAGAAAACAAAATGAAAAATACATGTATACATTCAAGTAAAGTTAGAGCCTAAGCATCAAACAACTTTTGTTAACAATTAACATTACATGGTAGTTGTTGTATACGTTTAGCTGACCCAGACTGCAGTTGGTAGGCTGAAGTAAGTTTCGTGGAAGGTCCCATTTCTAAATATTTTATCACTAGTGTATGAACTGTCCTTTTGTTATGAAAGTGCTACCATGTTACTGGTGTCATTTTGTACCTCTTTTGAGCATATATATCGTGTTATTATCATACTGATATACCGATAATTGCTAAAATATTGTGACAGAAAACATAATATGCTTTTAATTAATTACATTCGTTTTGTAAAATATTATATTTCACGTTGATACATATTGCTTTATATATATATGCTTACCAAAGAAATTTAAGAGTTATATATTAGTGCTATATTGTTTTATTTGCTTGAAGTCTATTTAGCTTTTCCAATTACTTGACCTCTTTGTAATGTTTTTAGAAATAGCCATTTTTTCTGGAGTGATATTTTCCCATTTCTGATTTTAGTCCCATGCTTTTGTCTGTTAGTAATTTATTTTATTTGATAAGAAAGCTTTATAATTTTCCTTCTTTTTGCATTAATTGTGATACTTAGCTGAGTTGTTAAGTTACCAGAGGCCTTTATAGTTGCGAATGTCACCACAAAACCCATGAAACCATGACAAACAAGAAATTTTTGACATGAGAAAAAAAACTATGAAAATGTCAAATATTCTTAAAAAATTTCAATGGGACTAATTCACGTACCATGTGATACCCGATAACATTTAATTTATGCGAGACTTTTGTTTCTATCGGTAATGGAATGATGTTAAAAAATGATATCCCGTGCAGCGGGAAGATTACATTTACAAAGAAATACCTTCCATCACTACTAGACATAATAGTCCCGCACAAATTAAACGATATCAGGTATCACATGGTACGTGAATTAGTCCCATTGTGTATATATTTTGCTCCATAAACCCATGAGATTTACCATAATTATTTACTTATATCCTAACCGGTGATTATAGATAATGGTAAACAACTGAGAATCTTTCTTATTAACTCTTTGTTACCAATTTGCAAGACTAGAAGATATTATGAAGTCCTTAAGAATGTGCGACACAAGACATTTCCACCTTATGAATCTTGTTTATTTTTTTGTGTGTGTGTAACTGGTTTATATCTTATGTAGTTTATACTTGTTTAATTCTCTGTGCTTGCTATCATAGTGTTTAAACTCCGTTCAGTTGCTCAATATTCACTATACATCATCAATTTATTGGTTTTTTAGGTCATCTGACCCGAAGGGTCAGGATGACCTATAGCCATCATGCTTCGTCCGTCATTGTGCGCCGTCCGCCATGCACCGTCCGTAAACTTTTCACATTTCAATCTTCTTCTCAAGTTTGACCAGTGGGTTTGAGCTGAAACTTACCTGAAATGATCCTGAGATGGTCCTGACCAAGTGTTGTTGTTTTTCGGGTTGATCCAAAATCATAGATGGCCGCCACAGCCACCATCTTGACAACACAATTTGAACTTCTTCTCAAGTTCTACCTATGCGATTTAGCTGAAACTTGCTTGAAATGATCCTGACATGGTCCTGACAAAGTGTTGTTATTTTTCGGGTCAATCCAAAATCCAAGATGGCCGCCACAGCCGCCATCTTGAATACACAATTTGAACTTCTTCTCAAGTTCTACCGGTGCAATTGGGCTGAAACTTGCATCAAATGATCCTGACATGGTCCCGACAAAGCGTTGTTATTTTTCGGATCGATCTGAAATCCAAGATGGCCGCCACAGCCGCCATCTTGAAAACACAATTTGAACTTCTCAAGTTCTACCAGTGCAATTTGGCTGAAACTTGCATGAAATGATCCTGACATGATCCCGTCAAAGTGTTGTTATTTTTCGGGTTGATCCGAAATCCAAGATGGCCGTCACACAGCCATCTTGAAAACACATTTTGAACTTCTTCTCAAGTTCTACCAGTGCGATTTGGCTGAAACTTGCATGAAATTATCCTGACATTGTCCCGACAAAGTGTTGTTATTTTTCGGGTCAATCCGAAATCTGAGATGGCTGCCACAGCCGCCATCTTGAAAACACATTTTGAACTTCTTCTCAAGTTCTACCATTGGGATTTGGCAGATTCTTGCATGAAATGATCCTGACATGTTCCTGATTAAGTGTTGTTATTTTTCGGGTCGATCCGAAATCCAAGATGGCCGCCACAGCCGCCATCTTGAAAAAACATTTTGAAATTCTTCTCAAGTTTTACCGATGCAATTTGGCTGAAACTTGCATGAAATGATCCTGACATGGTCCCGACAAAGTATTGTTACATCTCTGGTTGATCCCAAATCGAAGATGGCTACCATGACACTATATCTAATTAATTTCCTATATGTTAAGGCCGTTGGGCCTCTTGTTTGAAATAAAATTTGTTGAAAGATATTGAAAATGATCCTGACATGGTCCTGACAAAGTGACACCATATATAATTAATTTTACTATTGCCAAGGTAGTCAGATGACAGTTAAGGCCCTTTGGGCATCTTGTTAAATCATCTGGCTTGAAGGATCAAGAAGTCCCAAAGTTGACTTATTTTGGGAAACACTTTGTTTGTTACCAAGAAATAGTGACATGTCATCAGATTAAATAAAACATTTTAAACGGCTTGACTAGTCTGTTTTGTTTTTGTGATATATAATAACTTAAAATATCACTGTCAAATTCACACAAATCTGTACAGTTAGGCCGTTTTCAATTATACGGTTCGACTGGTTGGACCTAGTTGTTTGGTTATTAATTAAAGACGGACCTGTTGATTTTAAATTGTTTTCAGATGAGCCTTGACGAAGCCCTCACAGGCCTGTATAAAAAACTGCGGGTCCGTCAGGTTTTATACTTGAAATAATGACTTTAACCAACGGTCGAACCGGTTGTTCTGAATAAACGAAAAAGGCCTTAGTTACATTAAAGTAATATATGCCGTAATTCGGCAAAAATTTTGACATGATATTTTTTTCTTCAGTAATATATATAAAACCGTAAGATTTGATGAATTAATTAAGCTGTGAAAAACATTCATGATGCCTTATAAACATTAGTTACATCGACTTTATGCAATGTAAAATTCTTGTTTTTTTATGCCTTATGTATGTATTTAAAGGGACAATTCACTCAGGCTAATTCTAATACATAACCAAGAAGCAAAATATGGCATAAATGTATTGTTCTACATTTCTTATGAAATATTTAACATAAAATATTGACAAATTCCACGTCATTATTTAGTATTTTAATTGATACGGTTGTAATTACAAATCGTTGATCAATATGATTAAGCAGGTACAATATATATATGTACGCTGTACCCATATCCGAGCCAAAGTCACGCATGTGAAACAAATGAACTATATAACCGCTATACAGGTATACCGAGACCATCCGAACACTAGCCGGTGCTTTACCAATTGATGGCCATGACTTCACATATGGTACAACTGGGTGCTCAAATGTATAGCTTGGGGACAGTATACATAACGATCTCTGTAACATATGGTGCCAAGGACATAGCTGATTTCATTGAGATAAATGGTACATCAACCTGAAAACCATTATGTTATCTTAATTTCAAAATGTGTGAATACATTATAAACATATGGTATTCATGACATGTTTTACTAGATTTTCGTGGCTACAAGAAATGTTCTCATGCCTTCAAGTTTAGGTATGTGACTATTAATCTTTCATGACCAATTGAAGACTAAAATTTCATGAGATTTTTATGTCGATAGAGAAGAAAATAATGTGAATATGTAATCAAAACAAGTAAATCTTCAGAATTTTCATCTTTTGTTCAGATCATACTAGGTGCCAAAAAATTACAGTCACAGAGCGCATGGAATCTCTAAATTTAAACACAACAAAATAATTTTTTGTTGAAATAGTGAAGATTTGAACAATACTAAACAAAGATATATTCAATGAAAATGTTGATGCTATTATCAAGTAAAACTTTCAAATTTGCTGTCAAAAACATAGTGGGATATCATAAGCCAGGAGAGTATTTGCCAGAAGTACAAGTGATTCAAGCAAGGTAAAATTCATAAGTTCAAAGTGGTGAGCAGAATTTAATTATCACAAGCTTCTAACTAGCTTCTTAAAAACAACGAACAAACCTGCTTTTTTCTGCCGACCCTGAAATCTAAATGCCATTCCTGTGGACAAAGAAAGCAAGCACATATGTAAGGAACTGGCATAGTACATCTACAAACAATTTAAATATGTTGTAATTAAAATGTTATTTCAATAGGCGGTGTTATTCAACTCTCAGGACATTAAATAAACATGGCAGCTGTTGATTAACAATATGTTTATACCACACTCTGTAAGCATTCTGATTGGCTGACACAGTGAACTTTGACCAAACTACTTCTTTCTCAGTGTCAGGTCATCATTGTCAACGTCATCAATAATCAAATGACGTCATTCTATGTTGTGATCTCCGCTTGATGTCCAAAACTGATGTTGGAAAGCGTATGCGTCGTAGTTGTTGTGTCAATATACGTGAGTTTTCATACATGTTTTTTTTTTTTCTTTCTAAATATATTTTTATTCAATAATCAGCAAATACAGATACATATACAACATTCTTATTTCATTCTCTCATACTTTATGAATTACTATTTTGTATCAATATCAATTAATATTTGTATAAATATTACATTTTGGAATCTCACCCTTTCGCTCATATAGTAGTACTGAGTTCTGTCATTCAACAATCCATTATATTTCATTCCATAGATTGTTTCTGTCAATTTCACCACACACTTCAATATTTTACATACAGCCTTCTTAAATTTCACAGAAAATCACACATTTTGGAATCTCACCCTTTCACTCATTTAATAGCATTGAGTTCTGTCATTCAACAATCCATTATTCTTTCATTCCCTAGAATTGTTTTCTGTCAATTTCACCACACACTTCATTATTTTACATACAACCTTCTTAAATTTAACATAAAAAAAAAGTAAAATATATAATTGACCATATTTAACTAGCTATTTAGATGTAATTTTAAGGCCTTTATTAAAACAATGATTACAGGATTTTTAATAATATTTGTACATGTAAGTAAATTATCTGCTTTAAGTTTCAATTGTTTTTTTATCTCCTTCACTACAGAATCTGCGTTTTGTTCCTCATTTTCAAATTTCTTTAGATTCCTTGCTTTCCAAATTTGCCATTTGGTGTTGAATATTACAAAATTACACCATTTATTTATATGATCCGCATAATTACAGATTCCGAAAATTCTTTCTTTTTCGTATAGATTGATATAGTTTTGTCCATTAATATTGCTTGTTGCAATGGAATCGTTAATTAATTTTTCCATTTTGTTCCATATTGATTCATTGAAAAAACAATTGCTAAAGAGGTGATATTGTGTTTCTTCTTCGTTCTTACATAGATTACATAGACCATTTGATTTTTGCATTAATTTAAGTTTATACTCAGTCGTTAAAATTCTATGATAACTTCTCCATTGAAAATCCTTGATTTTTCTATCGATTATTTTATCATTTAAAGATAGCCAGGTTGCATTCCAATTTAGAATAAATTTTTCATTCCATTTTTTGATGGATTTTATTTCATTACCTTTGTTAAAAATTATCAACTTAATACACTTGTTAAAATGCTTGTTTAAAATCAGAAGACTGTTTTTATATTTAACTACTAGGTCATCTGAGATTTGGAGAATTTTATTATCATTTTCATTATTGTTTCGCAGTAAAGTTTTCCATTCTGAAGGGATTGCCCTTCTGATTTTTGCAAATTCTGATATCCAGTTATTTTTAGTTTTTAACTTTTCCAGTAATTGTTCCGATGAAATGAAGTCGTTTTGCTCTGTATCCCAAATATGTTCCAATTTTGTTATTCCACTCTTTGCCCAATTTTTAAAGAAAATGGGGCTGTTTTTGAATAGTAAATTATTATTCCCAAATAAGTTTTCATTAAGGACATCTTCAGACGTGCTTATTTGTCTTTCTTTTAACAGTTTCTGCCAGTGAAAGATTCCTTCTTGATAAATTGTCGGAATCTTATTTAACTCTAAATTATTTGTATTGCTACATCTACACAAGAAAAATTTTATGTCATAAATTCTGTCATATCTTTGCAAAAAATACTTTCCTAGTATGTTCCAGGACTGGGTTTCACTATGTATTATTTTGTATACAAGTTTCACTCTATTAATTGTTAACATTATATCCACATCAGTCATATTTAATCCGCCTTGATTTTTTTGTAGATAAACAGTTTCTTTTGCAACCTTATTTGTTTTACATCCCCACAGGAATTCAAATATTAACTGGTTTATTTTTTTCTGAAATTCTTCAGGTATGGTATTTTGTGCCAGTTCATATGTTAGTTGAGAACAAATAAGTGATTTAATGATTAGAGTTTTTCCTTCCAATGACAAATTTCTCATTTTCCATGTGTTAATTATGTTCTCCATTTTTTTTATCTTATTATCCCATATTTTCATACATGTTAAATTGACCTTAAGTACTAATAATACATCTTGACAGACAAAAATTTCACTGATGAGTTTCGTAGATTTAACGTTTATGAAACGAACTTGATATTGATAGTAATGGCTTGATAATTATCTGGCGGGAAATAGACGATGCAGTGTCGTGCAAATGCTTTTACATGTACACAATTGTCATGTAGTCTGACATTGAGTTTTATTTTCTGGAAGCAACTTTGAATATTTGAACTCAATAAGACGTTAAATGAGTACTATTAAATCCTTAAGATGTTCCCAATAAGAAGAATTTGATATCGATGGATTCTTTATTAAGCAATGACTTTTGAATACTAATTAGTGTATCTTTGCTGATGAAAATATTATTACACCTTATTTGCAAATTTCGGTAAATACACTTTGCCATATCCCCAACGTATTTCTATTGGCTAAAAATGAATATGATTGTGGTAGAAACAGGTTTACACTACTCATGGTTGTTGAATATTGAATTTATTCCACACTCGTAAGTTATTTTTTTTAAAGTTACAAAAGACACTCCCTAAAGCTCGTGTCTTTTGTAACTTTTAAAAAATAACTTACTAGCAAAAGTCGAGAACTCACCATCGGCAGTAAAATAACATATCAGCTTCCATAATGTATTCAGTAGCGCTTATTACCATTGCATTGTAAAAACAAGAGGCCCATGGGCCTTAACGGTCATCTGACTCATGGCACAAAACAACAAAGTCACAGTATAAAGTAGTGGTTAATAATTAATATAAGCAGTACAAGAAACTCCTTTGTTGAATATGTAAGTTTCTGAAATAGGTAAAGGTCATTTGTTGAACAAACTTGGTAGCCTTTCATCCATATATAGTTGTAACCCATTCAAGGATTAAGGAGGAGTAAGATTTTAAAGCCAAATTTCAGCAAAGCTCCCATTCTGGACCCCCGCGGTTCCATCCCCATGTTTGCATATTGTTTGCCATCCCTTGAAACCATTATAGATCAATTTTCGTTGAGATCAGAGACTGAAACCTGAAAACAGGAAGTGGGCCAGCGGCCATTTTGGAATACCAAAATCTTTACAAATATGTTTGCATGTTGTTCGCCATCCTTTAAAACCCCTATATATAGACCCATTTTCAGTGAGATCGGAGACCGAAACCTGAAAACATGAAGTGTGCTCGTGGCCATCTTGGATAACCAAAATCTTAATATAAAATATGATTGTCCTTCCCTAATGATGTTTTACACCAAATATGGAAAAAAGCCACTCAAGAGTTAAGGAGGAGTAGGATTTTAAAGATAAATTTCATTGAAGTTCCCCCTTAAGCTTCTGAGCCCCACCCCTCTGTCCCCAGGGGTCAGACCTAACTCGTTCATATAACATATAAAATTATGATTGTCCTCCAATGATGTTTCACCCCAAATATGGATGAAATCCATCTAAGGATGAAGGAGGAGTAAGATTTTAAAGCTTAATTAAATTAAGAAAATTTGCCCTTTTGGGGCCCCGCCCCTCTGCCCCTAGGGGTCGGAACTATCTCATTTATATGAAAAATGATTGTCTTTCCCAAATGATGTATCATACCAAATATGGATGAAATCCATCCGAGGATGAAGGAGGAGTAGGATTTTAAAGCTTAAAATAAGAAAATTTGCCATTTTTTGGGCCCCACCCCTCAGCCCCTAGGAGTCTGACCAGGCTCATTTATATAAAATATGCTTGTCCTTCCCCAATGATGTTTCATACCAAATATGAATGAAATCCATACAAAGGTTGAAGGAGTAGTAGAATGTTAAAGCTAAAATAAGAAAATTGGCCCTTTTGGGGCCCCGCCCCTCATCCCTAGGGGTCAGACCTAACTCATTTATATAAAAAATTATTGTCTTTCCCAAATGATGTTTCATACCAAATACGGATGAACTCCATCTAAGGATGAAGGAGGAGTAGGATCTTAAAAATAAAATTACGAAAATTTGCTCTTTTGGAGCCCCACCCCTCAGCCCCTAGGGGTCGGACCAGGCTCATTTATATAAAATATGATTGTCCTTCCCCAATGATGTTTCACACTAAATATGGATGAAATCAATCCAAGGATGAAAGAGGAGTAGGATTTTAAAGCTTAAATTAAGAAAATTTGCCCTTTTGGGGCCCCACCCCTCAGCCCCTAGGGGTCGGACCAGGCTCATTTATATAAAATATGATTGCCCTTCCCCAATAATGTTTCACACCAAATATGGATGAAATCCATCCAAGGATGAAGGAGGAGTAGGATTTTAAAGCTAAAATTAAGAAAATTTGCCCTTTTGGGGCCCCGCCCCTCTGACCCTAGGGGTCGGACCAGGCTCATTTATATAAAATATGATTGTCCTTCCCTAATGAAGTTTCACAACAAATATGGATGAAATCAACTCAAGGATGAAGGAGGAGTAGGATTTTAAATCTTAAATTAAGAAAATTTGCCCTTTTGTCGCCCCAACTCCCAGCCCCTAGGGGTCGGACCTATCTCATTTATACATAAAATAATTGTCCTTCCCCAATGATGTTTCACACTAAATATGGATGAAATCCATCCAAGGATGAAGGAGGAGTAGAATGTTAAAGCTAAAATAAGAAAATTTGCCCTTTTGGGGCCCCACCCCTCAGCCCCTAGGTGTCGGACCAGGCTCATTTATATAAAATATGATTGACCTTCCCAAATAATGTTTCACACCAAATATGGATGAAATCCATCCAAGGATGAAGGAGGAGTATGATTTTAAAGCTAAAATTAAGAAAATTTGCCCTTTTGGGGCCCCGCCCCTCTGACCCTAGGGGTCGAACCAGGCTCATTTATATAAAATATGATTGTCCTTCCCTAATGAAGTTTCACAACAAATATGGATGAAATCAACTCAAGGATGAAACAGGAGTAGGATTTTAAAGCTTAAATTAAGAAAATTTGCCCTTTAGGGGCCCATCCCGTCAGCCCCTAGGGGTCGGACTAGGCTCATTTATATAAAATATGATTGTCCTTCCCCAATGATGTTTCAAACTAAATATGGATGAAATCCATCCAAGGGTGAAGGAGGAGTAGGCTTTTGTATAAATAGTGTTACGCACGACGCACGGCGGACGGCGCATGGCGCATGGCGCACGGCGACGGACAAAACACGATGACAATAGGTCATCCTGACCTAAAAAAGCATTTCTTATACATCTAAGTGACATTGGCGGTTAACCCCTTCTTTTGATTGATAATGATGTTTTAAGAATAAGTTTGGTTTGAGTTGTTAAACAATACGATACACAGCATCTTTATGTATCAATAATTGACACGCTGCTGAAAACCAATAGGTATCAGTAAATCAATATATTGATCTAGCACTAATATATCACATCCAATTAACTGCCAGGGTCATTATATAAGTGACAACCTTCCCTACATAATAATATTGCTTTAATGCATAGCTCACCAGAAGGTTGCAGGTGTTTGCATGTTTGGGAGACTATGTACGTTACACGGGTATACCACCTTATTATTTTGTGTCTCTTTGTAGTAGTGTGCCCATTTTTTCTATAGTGCTAAAGATCTGTCTGAAGTCTCCAAAGACAATGACCTGCACACCTTACCTAGATCTGGTATCATTAATTCATATGGACAACAGCCATACCAGTCATGCCATTTCCTATACACTAAGCACTTAAACATAAAGCAAAAGCAAGAACTATTTCTTTTAAAACTAGAACTGTCGGGCATCCCTCACAGGGGTGAACACTAACTCAACAACAAGAGTGAGATGGCCAGTCCACAGAGACATCAGGGAGTGGCCAGTCCACAGAGACATTAGGAAGGTGGCCAGTCCACAGAGACATTAGGAAGTGGCCAGTCCACAGAGACATTAGGAAGCTTTTAAGTCAGGATACCTGCTAATTGATATCTTCAGTTTTACTATGAGATATTCCAGGGGTGTAGAGATCGTAAGCGATAGGAACCCATGGATTATCAAGGATGTCACTTTGCATGCAATCACATGTGCACACAAACAAAACTGTAAATGTATATAAAACACAATGGAGAGTCCAGTCATTCGATCTGTCTGATGGACATTACAGGCACCATGTCTACAGTATTTAATGGTATATTATCCTCTAGAATCTGTGTAAGCTTGAAACATTCTTCTGACCTCCAAAAATGGATGTCAAAACATTTTGATTTTAGAAATCTACAGCACGCGTACAGAAAGTCATGAATATAAAAAACAATCTAATCAAAAACAATATTTGCACATACATAGACGGGCTAATAGATGAAACACAACCATAGCCCGCTATGTAAACGGTATACACAAATAAAAAGGCACAAAATTCGTGGATATGTTGCAATGTTAGATATTAGAAGGCCTATTGCACGACATGTTTTGTGATGTTACCTCCACTAGGATTAGTTCTCATCCCAATCGTTCCTCCGGTATATAAAACTAAAACTTTCCCTTCGTGTTCCTGCTCCACTGATTCTGCTACCCCGGCATTAGCAAGTTTACTTCGCCGTTGAAACAGATCGTCCTCCATCGCATCAGGCTTGGCACAGGCGTCTGCCATTATTATTGCTCGTTGGTAAACGATGGAATCCTCCTGAGGGACTCCGAACGAATATATCTCTAGACCAGATTACCTCCCTTAGTACTAATTCTCTCCACTAGGCTTTATTTGCTATTATTTGCTATAGTTATATAGGTCTAAAGCTTGACAGAGTGTGTCGTGCCCCGAAACGTTAGATCAGTGGCGTAGGAAGATGAAACCTAATGGGGGGCAAAGGTCCCCAATATTTTGTAACCCCCCCCCCCGCTAAAAGGAAATTAAAGAATACGCAAATTGGCCAAATTAGCGTTTGAGCGCCGAAGGCGCGAGTGATTTTCGGAGTCAGTGCTCCACTACGACACATATATATATAGGGACCAATTCGTACCCGGCCGAAAGATATAGTGGGCCGGGTACGCACGTATATTCGTTCTAAGTGGAGCACTGCCTCCGAAAATCACTCGGGCATAGTTTTGAAATTTCTATACTTTTTTGTAGGTTTCCAATTATTTTATGCGTATCATGCATTTACATATTATCTTTGTCCAAAATAAACATAACTACCATTCTTAATTCCCACCGTACCGCTCACAAGACGTCAAATTCACAATTTGTGAACTTGCCGTATAAACTCTCTTTAGAAAGACCTTCATATGTATTATATAAAAAAAATAATTCCTCGATGAGAATTCGATATTTTATATGGTTCAGTTTTATTGCATAGTAGTTAAGCGATATCAAACAAGTACGATAAAAATGCAAACAAACGTTTTATAATGGTTTGCATAATCATTACTTTGCTCCATTAGCAGTAATAGGCACCAATTGTACATGTACATGTAGCTCTAAAGACGACACCATTTTCTGTCCGAAAAGGTCTTTTGAGCTACAATATTGCAGCTAACTCTGTACGTGTAGATTTTTAGTCATTTTGTTGACACACGGTTGAATTTAGATCAAATCCCATGTGGATTTGTTACCAGGTACTTGTCATTTGCTTCGAGTACTCTGGTTTCCCTTGCACATTTCACGGATCGCCAGCTGTCAATCAAACCGCACGTAATTTTGCATTTTTTATTGTAAATGCTACGTTGTATGCTCCGACTTTTTTTCTCGTAATATCGACTTTAAAAACTCGTAATAACGATTTTTTTCTCGTAATAACGACTTTTTTTCTCGTAATAACGAGAAATTAAAAACATTCCCTAACGTAAATATGACCCAAAAATCGGCTTTCTTAGGTAGTGGATATTGATGTGTTTGGTTTTATCATCTTTACCAAGGATTTATAAGTTTTACTATCACTGATTTATATTTCACTAAATTTAGAATTCTGTGTGAAGCAATGCTTTCTGGTGTGTAATGATTCGTACATGTATCTCGTCGATACTTTTTCCTCTTTTAAATAGTTTATGATACAAATTATGGTTTTGTGTTAACTCTTCATACATCAAACAAGAAAATATTATCATATGTCATCATTGTAACAAGCCAAACTACCATGGACCTGTTTAATCCATTGTTGCCGCTCTCGGTGGTGATAATTACTGGTGGCCTTCTTTTTTTTTCTCAATCAATCTTTTATTAACCAAGAGCCCTTAAGACTTATAGGTACAAAACATGTATACATATGTATAATTACATTTGTAGATATTTTACAATGTAGTTAGACAGTGGAGAATGACATAAAATACAAAATTCGCTATACAATAAAATGTAAACGTAATATCAAATTTACTTATATTTTCGATCATTGTCTCTTTAGGTGTTAGTAAGTAGTTATTACTAGTGTCACAAAGGTATACGGGATTGCCTTCACAGAAAAATAATATAACATGAAAATGATCCAAAATCCACCTTATAAGTGACAAAATAAATCTAGGTTAAGTTATGAATGTTGTAAACTTACTTCAAAGAGCTCTGTTAAATGTTTAACCGTTCATTTTGGGTAGATATGCAAAGATATATGTATAAACAAGAGGCCCAAAGGGCCTTAACGGTCATCTGACTACCTTGGCAATAGTAACATTAATTATATATGGTGTCACTTTGTCAGGACCATGTCAGGATCATTTTCAATTTCTTTCAACAAATTTTATTTCAAACAAGAGGCCCAAGGGCCTTAACATATAGGAAATTAATTAGATATAGTGTCATGGTAGCCATCTTCAATTTGTGATCAACCAGAGATGTAACAATACTTTGTCGGGCCCATGTCAGGATCATTTCATGCAAAGTTCAGCCAAATCGCACCGGAAGAACTTGAGAAGAAGTTCGAAATATGTTTTCAAGATGGCGGCTGTGGCTGCCATCTTGGATTTCGGATCAACCCGAAAAATAACAACACTTTGTAAGGACCATATCAGGATCATTTCATGCAAGTTTCAGTCAAATCGCACCGGTAGAACTTGAGAAGAAGTTCAAAATGTGTTTTCAAGATGGCGGCTGTGGCGGCCATCTTGGGTTTCGTATCAACCTAAAAAATAACAACACTTTGTCGGGACCATGTCAGGATCATTTCATGCAAGTTTCAGCCAAATCGCACCGGTAGTACTTAAGAAGAAGTTCAAAATGTGTTTTCAAGATGGCGGCTGTGGTGGCCATCTTGGATTTCGAATCAACCCGAAAAATAACAACACTTTGTCGGTACCATGTCAGGATCATTTCATGCAAGTTTCAGCCAAATTGCACCAGTAGAACTTGAGAAGAAGTTCAAAATGTGTTTTCAAGATGGCGGCTGTGGCGGCCATCTTGGATTTCGGATCGACCCGAAAAATAACAACACTTTGTCGGGACCATGTCAGGATCATTTCATGCAAGTTTCAGTCAAATCGCACCGGTAGAACTTGAGAAGAAGTTCAAAATGTGTTTTCAAGATGGCGGCTGTGGCGGCCATCTTGGGTTTCGTATCAACCTAAAAAATAACAACACTTTGTCGGGACCATGTCAGGATCATTTCATGCAAGTTTCAGCCAAATCGCACCGGTAGTACTTAAGAAGAAGTTCAAAATGTGTTTTCAAGATGGCGGCTGTGGTGGCCATCTTGGATTTCGAATCAACCCGAAAAATAACAACACTTTGTCGGTACCATGTCAGGATCATTTCATGCAAGTTTCAGCCAAATTGCACCAGTAGAACTTGAGAAGAAGTTCAAAATGTGTTTTCAAGATGGCGGCTGTGGCAGCCATCTTGGATTTCGGATCGACCCGAAAAATAACAACACTTTGTCGGGACCATGTCAGGATCATTTCATGCAAGTTTCAGTCAAATCGCACCGGTAGAACTTGAGAAGAAGTTCAAAATGTGTTTTCAAGATGGCGGCTGTGGCGGCCATCTTGGGTTTCGTATCAACCTAAAAAATAACAACACTTTGTCGGGACCATGTCAGGATCATTTCATGCAAGTTTCAGCCAAATCGCACCGGTAGTACTTAAGAAGAAGTTCAAAATGTGTTTTCAAGATGGCGGCTGTGGTGGCCATCTTGGATTTCGAATCAACCCGAAAAATAACAACACTTTGTCGGTACCATGTCAGGATCATTTCATGCAAGTTTCAGCCAAATTGCACCAGTAGAACTTGAGAAGAAGTTCAAAATGTGTTTTCAAGATGGCGGCTGTGGCGGCCATCTTGGATTTCGGATCGACCCGAAAAATAACAACACTTTGTCGGGACCATGTCAGGATCATTTCATGCAAGTTTCAGTCAAATCGCACCGGTAGAACTTGAGAAGAAGTTCAAAATGTGTTTTCAAGATGGCGGCTGTGGCGGCCATCTTGGGTTTCGTATCAACCTAAAAAATAACAACACTTTGTCGGGACCATGTCAGGATCATTTCATGCAAGTTTCAGCCAAATCGCACCGGTAGTACTTAAGAAGAAGTTCAAAATGTGTTTTCAAGATGGCGGCTGTGGTGGCCATCTTGGATTTCGAATCGACCCGAAAAATAACAACACTTTGTCGGGACCATGTCAGGATCATTTCATGCAAGTTTCAGCCAAATTGCACCAGTAGAACTTGAGAAGAAGTTCAAAATGTGTTTTCAAGATGGCGGCTGTGGCGGCCATCTTGGATTTCGGATCGACCCGAAAAATAACAACACTTTGTCGGGACCATGTCAGGATCATTTCATGCAAGTTTCAGTCAAATCGCACCGGTAGAACTTGAGAAGAAGTTCAAAATGTGTTTTCAAGATGGCGGCTGTGGCGGCCATCTTGGGTTTCGTATCAACCTAAAAAATAACAACACTTTGTCGGGACCATGTCAGGATCATTTCATGCAAGTTTCAGCCAAATCGCACTGGTAGAACTTGAGAAGAAGTTCAAAATGTGTTTTCAAGATGGCGGCTGTGGTGGCCATCTTGGATTTCGGATCGACCCGAAAAATAACAACACTTTGTCGGACCATGTCAGGATCATTTCATGCAAGTTTCAGCCAAATCGCACCAGTAGAACTTGAGAAGAAGTTCAAAATGTGTTTTCAAGATGGCGGCTGTGGCGGCCATCTTGGATTTCGGATCGACCCGAAAAATAACAACACTTTGTCGGGACCATGTCAGGATCATTTCATGCAAGTTTCAGCCAAATCGCACCGGTAGAACTTGAGAAGAAGTTCAAAATGTGTTTTCAAGATGGCGGCTGTGGCGGCCATCTTGGATTTCGGATCGACCCGAAAAATAACAACACTTTGTCGGGACCATGTCAGGATCATTTCATGCAAGTTTCAGCCAAATCGCACCAGTAGAACTTGAGAAGAAGTTCAAAATGTGTTTTCAAGATGGCGGCTGTGGCGGCCATCTTGGATTTCGGATCGACCCGAAAAATAACAACACTTTGTCGGGACCATGTCAGGATCATTTCATGCAAGTTTCAGTCAAATCGCACCGGTAGAACTTGAGAAGAAGTTCAAAATGTGTTTTCAAGATGGCGGCTGTGGCGGCCATCTTGGATTTCGTATCGACCTAAAAAATAACAACACTTTGTCGGGACCATGTCAGGATCATTTCATGCAAGTTTCAGCCAAATCGCACCGGTAGTACTTGAGAAGAAGTTCAAAATGTGTTTTCAAGATGGCGGCTGTGGTGGCCATCTTGGATTTCGAATCAACCCGAAAAATAACAACACTTTGTCGGGACCATGTCAGGATCATTTCATGCAAGTTTCAGCCAAATTGCACCAGTAGAACTTGAGAAGAAGTTCAAAATGTGTTTTCAAGATGGCGGCTGTGGCAGGCCATCTTGGATTTCGGATCGACCCGAAAAATAACAACACTTTGTCGGGACCATGTCAGGATCATTTCATGCAAGTTTCAGCCAAATCGCACCGGTAGAACTTGAGAAGAAGTTCAAAATGTGTTTTCAAGATGGCGGCTGTGGCGGCCATCTTGGATTTCGGATCGACCCGAAAAATAACAACACTTTGTCGGGACCATGTCAGGATCATTTCATGCAAGTTTCAGCCAAATCGCACCGGTAGTACTTAAGAAGAAGTTCAAAATGTGTTTTCAAGATGGCGGCTGTGGTGGCCATCTTGGATTTCGAATCAACCCGAAAAATAACAACACTTTGTCGGTACCATGTCAGGATCATTTCATGCAAGTTTCAGCCAAATTGCACCAGTAGAACTTGAGAAGAAGTTCAAAATGTGTTTTCAAGATGGCGGCTGTGGCGGCCATCTTGGATTTCGGATCGACCCGAAAAATAACAACACTTTGTCGGGACCATGTCAGGATCATTTCATGCAAGTTTCAGCCAAATCGCACCGGTAGAACTTGAGAAGAAGTTCAAAATGTGTTTTCAAGATGGCGGCTGTGGCGGCCATCTTGGATTTCGTATCAACCTAAAAAATAACAACACTTTGTCGGGACCATGTCAGGATCATTTCATGCAAGTTTCAGCCAAATCGCACCGGTAGAACTTGAGAAGAAGTTCAAAATGTGTTTTCAAGATGGCGGCTGTGGCGGCCATCTTGGATTTCGAATCAACCCGAAAAATAACAACACTTTGTCGGGACCATGTCAGGATCATTTCATGCAAGTTTCAGCCAAATCGCACCAGTAGAACTTGAGAAGAAGTTCAAAATGTGTTTTCAAGATGGCGGCTGTGGCAGCCATCTTGGATTTCGGATCAACCCGAAAAATAACAACACTTTGTCGGGACCATGTCAGGATCATTTCATGCAAGTTTCAGTCAAATCGCACCGGTAGAACTTGAGAAGAAGTTCAAAATGTGTTTTCAAGATGGCGGCTGTGGCGGCCATCTTGGATTTCGTATCAACCCGAAAAATAACAACACTTTGTCGGGACCATGTCAGGATCATTTCATGCAAGTTTCAGCCAAATCGCACCGGTAGAACTTGAGAAGAAGTTCAAAATGTGTTTTCAAGATGGCGGCTGTGGCGGCCATCTTGGATTTCGGATCGACCCGAAAAATAACAACACTTTGTCGGGACCATGTCAGGATCATTTCATGCAAGTTTCAGCCAAATTGCACCAGTAGAACTTGAGAAGAAGTTCAAAATGTGTTTTCAAGATGGCGGCTGTGGCGGCCATCTTGGATTTCGGATCGACCCGAAAAATAACAACACTTTGTCGGGACCATGTCAGGATCATTTCATGCAAGTTTCAGCCAAATCGCACCGGTAGAACTTGAGAAGAAGTTCAAAATGTGTTTTCAAGATGGCGGCTGTGGCGGCCATCTTGGATTTCGGATCGACCCGAAAAAATAACAACACTTTGTCGGGACCATGTCAGGATCATTTCATGCAAGTTTCAGCCAAATCGCACCGGTAGAACTTGAGAAGAAGTTCAAAATGTGTTTTCAAGATGGCGGCTGTGGCGGCCATCTTGGATTTCGGATCGACCCGAAAAAATAACAACACTTTGTCGGGACCATGTCAGGATCATTTCATGCAAGTTTCGCCAAATCGCACCAGTAGAACTTGAGAAGAAGTTCAAAATGTGTTTTCAAGATGGCGGCTGTGGGCCATCTTGGATTTCGGATCGACCCGAAAAATAACAACACTTTGTCGGGACCATGTCAGGATCATTTCATGCAAGTTTCAGCCAAATCGCACCGGTAGAACTTGAGAAGAAGTTCAAAATGTGTTTTCAAGATGGCGGCTGTGGCGGCCATCTTGGATTTCGGATCGACCCGAAAAATAACAACACTTTGTCGGGACCATGTCAGGATCATTTCATGCAAGTTTCAGCCAAATTGCACCGGTAGAACTTGAGAAGAAGTTCAAAATGTGTTTTCAAGATGGCGGCTGTGGCAGCCATCTTGGATTTCGGATCGACCCGAAAAATAACAACACTTTGTCGGGACCATGTCAGGATCATTTCATGCAAGTTTCAGTCAAATCGCACCAGTAGAACTTGAGAAGAAGTTCAAAATGTGTTTTCAAGATGGCGGCTGTGGCGGCCATCTTGGGTTTCGTATCAACCTAAAAAATAACAACACTTTGTCGGGACCATGTCAGGATCATTTCATGCAAGTTTCAGCCAAATCGCACCGGTAGTACTTAAGAAGAAGTTCAAAATGTGTTTTCAAGATGGCGGCTGTGGTGGCCATCTTGGATTTCGAATCAACCCGAAAAATAACAACACTTTGTCGGTACCATGTCAGGATCATTTCATGCAAGTTTCAGCCAAATTGCACCAGTAGAACTTGAGAAGAAGTTCAAAATGTGTTTTCAAGATGGCGGCTGTGGCGGCCATCTTGGATTTCGGATCGACCCGAAAAATAACAACACTTTGTCGGGACCATGTCAGGATCATTTCATGCAAGTTTCAGTCAAATCGCACCGGTAGAACTTGAGAAGAAGTTCAAAATGTGTTTTCAAGATGGCAGCTGTGGCGGCCATCTTGGGTTTCGTATCAACCTAAAAAATAACAACACATTGTCGGGACCATGTCAGGATCATTTCATGCAAGTTTCAGCCAAATCGCACCGGTAGTACTTAAGAAGAAGTTCAAAATGTGTTTTCAAGATGGCGGCTGTGGTGGCCATCTTGGATTTCGAATCAACCCGAAAAATAACAACACTTTGTCGGTACCATGTCAGGATCATTTCATGCAAGTTTCAGCCAAATTGCACCAGTAGAACTTGAGAAGAAGTTCAAAATGTGTTTTCAAGATGGCGGCTGTGGCAGCCATCTTGGATTTTGGATCGACCCGAAAAATAACAACACTTTGTCGGGACCATGTCAGGATCATTTCATGCAAGTTTCAGTCAAATCGCACCGGTAGAACTTGAGAAGAAGTTCAAAATGTGTTTTCAAGATGGCGGCTGTGGCGGCCATCTTGGGTTTCGTATCAACCTAAAAAATAACAACACTTTGTCGGGACCATGTCAGGATCATTTCATGCAAGTTTCAGCCAAATCGCACTGGTAGTACTTAAGAAGAAGTTCAAAATGTGTTTTCAAGATGGCGGCTGTGGTGGCCATCTTGGATTTCGAATCGACCCGAAAAATAACAACACTTTGTCGGTACCATGTCAGGATCATTTCATGCAAGTTTCAGCCAAATTGCACCAGTAGAACTTGAGAAGAAGTTCAAAATGTGTTTTCAAGATGGCGGCTGTGGCGGCCATCTTGGATTTCGGATCGACCCGAAAAATAACAACACTTTGTCGGGACCATGTCAGGATCATTTCATGCAAGTTTCAGCCAAATCGCACCGGTAGAACTTGAGAAGAAGTTCAAAATGTGTTTTGAAGATGGCGGCTGTGGCGGCCATCTTGGATTTCGGATCGACCCGAAAAATAACAACACTTTGTCGGGACCATGTCAGGATCATTTCATGCAAGTTTCAGCCAAATCGCACTGGTAGAACTTGAGAAGAAGTTCAAAATGTGTTTTCAAGATGGCGGCTGTGGTGGCCATCTTGGATTTCGGATCGACCCAAAAATAACAACACTTTGGCGGGACCATGTCAGGATCATTTCATGCAAGTTTTAGCCAAATCACACCAGTAGAACTTGAGAAGAAGTTCAAAATGTGTTTTCAAGATGGCGGCTGTGGCGGCCATCTTGGATTTCGGATCGACCCGAAAAATAACAACACTTTGTCGGGGCCATGTCAGGATCATTTCATGCAAGTTTCAGCCAAATCGCACCGGTAGAACTTGAGAAGAAGTTCAAAATGTGTTTTCAAGATGGCGCTGTGGCGGCCATCTTGGATTTCGGATCGACCCGAAAAATAACAACACTTTGTGGACCATGTCAGGATCATTTCATGCAAGTTTAGCCAAATCGCACCAGTAGAACTTGAGAAGAAGTTCAAAATGTGTTTTCAAGATGGCGGCTGTGGTGCCTTGGATCGATCGACCGAAAAATAACAACACTTTGTCGGGGCCATGTCAGGATCATTTCATGCAAGTTTCAGTCAAATCGCACCGGTAGAACTTGAGAAGAAGTTCAAAATGTGTTTTCAAGATGGCGGCTGTGGCGGCCATCTTGGATTTCGGATCGACCCGAAAAATAACAACACTTTGCTGGGACCATGTCAGGATCATTTCATGCAAGTTTCAGCCAAATTGCACCGGTAGAACTTGAGAAGAAGTTCAAAATGTGAAAAGTTAACGCACGGCGCACAGCGGACGACGACGGACGAAACATGATGACTATAGGTCATCCTGACCCTTCGGGTCAGATGACCTAAAAATGTTAATATTTAGAAAGATCGATATTATATCAGTTACTATATATACTAAAGTTCAATTCTGGCGGTATGTTTCTTACTTCTTTCAAACACATGTACATAATGTACAAGCTCTCCTGAGCCCTGATTGGCCTTCCCGTATGTTACCTCACTTACATACATCGACGTCTGTCTTTCTTTTGTCTGTGGGTGGATCATAGATCTATTGATGGAGGTTCCTAATATGCTATGGCTAGGTGACTTCTCATAGGACATGTTTTGAGTGCGCTGACGAGTGAGTTTAAAATGCTGAAGTGAGTAAGCAGCTGGAGAGAGTGGATAATGGTGTGGAATGGGTGTCTGTGAGTAGAAAAATGCAGTTGTATGATGTGTGATGTATAAACTATTTGGAAAATGGTACTATTTATCATCACTGTTGTTAAATATTGTACATGTGTTATCAACATTCATTTCTTTACAAATAGTTATGCTAAGGCACAAATTAAATCATATGTTGTATACATCTACAATGTACAATACTAAAACTGTCCAGAAATGCAGGGACGGGAATCCCAATTTTCAGTATTTATTTAGATTTTATACACTGCCTGTAAAATATATCAACAACTGGGTCGTAGGAATTTGATCTGGTTTCCTGGATTGTTGACACTGTTGCGGGAAAGGTTGCTTTGACGGGGCCTCTGGCAATATAAATTACAATTTATGAAAAGAAGTCTACACTTACTCGTTTACCGTTTTATGTTGCATTCTGGATTGCTACTAGCACTCATAAGAGTGTGCATCATTTTGATGTTGTAAACTATCGCCAAGAGAATACTATTCACCGGGTGTAGGCGAAACAGTCAAGGGGTGGATATAATGTCAGTGATAGTAACCGCTGGAGTGTCGAGGATGATTAAAATATCTATAAGTTAAATAATAAAGAAAAACTCAGCCTCAGTATATATATCCACATTTATTCTTGATTACATTAACTATAATCCTTACTACAGGTATATATATCAGACACCCTGTTCTCCTCCCCAAGAACACATAATCTTGTCCATACAAATACCACAGATAGGGGAATCTTCTAAACAACAACTAGAATTATAGCAATTGTCAAATTAATAAAAAGAAAAGAAATTTCATGCACATTGCTAAGATTGTGTCTCTCATTTATTGTTTATTCATTTTTTTTCCAGATAAAAAATTTGAAACTTTTCCATTGTCCTCTCAATTGAACAGTAGAAAGATAGGGTGAACTCAATGTAATTTAGTTGTCATGAAGAGATGTGTCTTTCGTTTGTTTCTTATTATGATGTAAATCAACTTCGGCCATCTTTGAATACGACTCTTGATGTCCATATCAAACTTTTTATACCATAGTAATGTTATATTTATTTTGGTAAACAGGCATATTTTAGAGAGACAGGATAATCATTTCAACTAAAGTTACAGACAAGGATTTCATTCCCATACTAACAATATCAACATTTTCTGCTGATGTAATCCTCGTGTCCTTATCTAACACAATACTTTTTACTACTTTAAAAATACTGAATTAAAAGTATTCCAACCAAGTTAAAGACAATCAAACAAGAAAATAAGACAATTGCTATATAAACCATACAGACTTGAGATGACTTGCAAAATGAACTTAATATTATAATTGGTGCAAGATTTTAATTGATGATTTCAAAAGTCTCCCATTCATTCACTGTGCTAGATAAATCTGAACATATAACGCTCAGTAAATGTGAAACTGTTACAAGACAGGCAATTTGTTCATCAGAAATTCAGAAATTTGTTCAACAGAGAAAATGAAACCTTAAAATGGTTTTATATTTGATAACAAAAATTAATTCAAGTTTGCCAAATGATATGCATGGATTTCACTTTCATTGATTCCCTTTCCATAAAATTACTTAGAATATTGTCATTTTCTCTATGAAGCACTTGAATAAATTGAAACATGATTTTATAATGAGTTAAGGCATATCACATTGTAATTAATACACCAATTGGAATATTGTTTTAGCAGCAACCGTTGCTAATGGCAACACATTGACCAAATTGACCATAATTGTCCAAAGCAACAATATTCAGAATGCCGTGTATGATCAGAGACAAAACAATAAGTTGCCATAGCAACAAAATACAATAACATTGCCAAGGAATGTGAATTATGGTAGTGGTGTACGTAGTGTCTATAGGAAATGAGATATGCAACATACACTAAATATATAAATATATAAATAATCAATAAACTTAATCATAATCCATTTGATTACAACCATGATTTCATCATCTAGCATTTCTAATACAACAGGGTTTGACTAGTAGCAGCTGCATCACATTGGTTTAACGAAACCAAATACGCAAGGGAGATAACTCATTCAAAAAGAATTCAATGGTATTTTTTTTTACTTGATTTTTTACATATTATAGTTTTGAAAAAGTCAGCTTATACTTATACTTGATTTTTTACATATTAGAGTTTTGAAAAAGTCAGCTTATACTTAATCCTTTCAACTCTGTCCACTATAAATGCCAATGAACAAAACTTTCATTTTTTGGACATTTTTATCTCGAATTTACATTTACAATCATTAACAAATATTTCTCGGATAAAATTTGGATGCACATGAAAAGTTGAAGACTACAAGTAATTTCAGAGACAACCAATATCATGACCATAAGACAGAAACAGAAATATAAATCATTACAATAATTATCATTTTTATTGCTTATTATATAGTAATTACATACTTGATAAAAGATAAATATATACCAACAAATTTCATTTAATACCCTTATATACAAATATCACACATTCTTAACAACAAGTTTTCTTACCCTCAACAATTTGATGAGCTTCATTTCTCTTCAATAATGAAATAAATGACACATTGAAATTAGCAGCACTTAACAGCATTTCCAAAAAGGAAACTGGAAGGTCTGTTTTTATCAACCTGTTTGTTATTTGGAAATGAAATGAAACAATATATCCTCAAAACTTGGAAAATACATATTTCAATTGGGAATTAGTAATGGTCCCAATATGTCTAGTTCTGTAAAGGAATTCACTCAGATTTGAAATACCTGGTATTGATATAAATCGCTGGCAAAATATATTAGGAACAAAATATGTCCATAAAATTTTGAACCTCACTATTAAACTAACAAATATTTCATTCAAAGATCCTATTTAATTTGAAGCATTTTCAAATCGGTGGTCCTATCTCATCCTTCATACTATAAAAGTACCAGTATGAATATTTTACTAAATACCTAAATTTTTATAAAAGTCAATATGACTTTGCGATAAAATTTATTTTGAAAACATGCAGTTAACATGTTATTTTACTGCTTAGATCTCAATAACAAACAAGTATTTCACCATCTCTTATACAACATTCTCTAAATCATAATTTGTCATTCTTTCTATGTCAGTCTTATCACACTTGGACCATTCCACTCAAATGATGGTAAATCTTATCACAAAAAGGTAAAGACATTGTGTGTCCATTAAAATAAACATAATGACAGGAATTTTGATCTACAATGACTAAAACATGTTTAGGTTTTTCAGTCCTCTAAATTACGGAATGCCTGCTGCATTTCTTCATGGAGGTCATCATAGTCGGATTTAATTTTCTTTTCTCCATCCTTCACAGGGTCCTGCAAAAGATGAAATGTTATTAATGTTTTGAAGTTCATTCAATTAAAATTACACTTGTTATTCCGTTCCACTACTATGCTCTAAGGGCTGGGGAGTTGTTAGATCTTGTAGCGGAGCGTAACATTGAGCAGCGTAGCGGAGCAGAATTAATAACAAGTCAAATTTTAATTAGATTGAAAGCTTGTTATATTTTTTTCATAGGAATGATCATTTAAGGAAAATGAAAGATTTCAGAGGTGGCAAATAATCAGAGGTTTAAGGAAACTATTTCTCTATGACTGTTTCACGTAATTCAGATTGCCCAGTTTCTACATTTTGAAAGGTTTGTTTGTTTGTTTCATTAATTAACATCCTATTAACAGCTTTGGTCATGTAAGGACGGCCTCACATGTATGCGGTGTTGCATGTATGTTGTGCGAGGTGCATGTTTTGGGAGACTGCTGTATATTCGTGTTGTGTCAACTTGTATAGTGGAACTGTTGCCCTTTCTACAGTGCCGGGCGAACCAGTCGTCCCACTCCCTGTATGCTGAGCGCTATGCAGGAGCAGAAACTACCACTTTTATAGACTTTGGTGTGTCTCGGCCAGGGTAGAGAACCCAGAGCCTTCCTCACAGAGGCGAACGCTCATCTCAAGGCCAGAAGTGAGGCCGTGGCAAGGGAGGCATTAGGAAACATATATCAAGTCAGTTAGGAAGAAGAGAAAAGATAAGATCCTAAATTTAGTCGCCTTTTACGATCATGCAATAGGGGCAGCAGGTACAATTCTAACGCCCTACCTGCAGGGAAAGGAATAACATTTTAAAGACCATACATTAAAATACAATAATATCTAATATTTTTATCTTATATGGTGCACATGTGGTTTTTTTGGAAAGGATTTGTATAGGCTTTGCACATTGTTCGATCCATTTGTTAATATTTTATTATTTTACGATTAATATTTTATTCATGCTTATAATTCTCGATAGTATTCTCAATAAAATATTTTGAAATGAAATTAATTTTTATTCTTCAAATTGTTATGATTAACGTTTGAGAGAAAACATGATTTTTTTAAGTCGATTTTCAAAATTGTGTAAAAACAAACAAATTAAAAAGGAATTGACAAAATTGTAACTCAGCGTGATATCTGTCAATGGCTCACAAGTGTCTGGGTTCTTCTTTGCAAGAAATTGCAAGGTTAATGTGTGAAATAAAAATTACATAATTACTATTGATACACAAACTACTGACCTTGAACTTCATACTGCTGAGTTTGTACAGCACATCATTTAACTGTTCCCTAATTATAGCCCATGTGATTTTGTTTTCACTTTGTGCTGTAGTTTCCACCGCATGCCGGGCCATATCGTAAAATGCCATGATGTTTTTCAGCATACCAACAGTCTTGTAAAATGGACAGAACCTGTATGAAACAAATCAATATTGAGTAAATCTTAAATAAGAAGGGTGCACAAACAAATTTTATTTGTCAAATGTAAACTGCTGAAAAGCTTTTCAAATCATTCACCTCAAACACATTGGGTGCATGACAGAATGAGCTCAATTTTAGTCATACCCATGCCCTAAATATGTTTTCTAATTCTTGTTTTTATTATTTTTGCATGCATTAGAATAAGCATGTGACAGCTTAATGCTCTTTGACCATTGACTATGCTTTTCAGATAGTGCTTGTGGTGGCTTAGCCACCAGACTCTGTTAACGTTACTGTAAGTTGAAAATTATTTAGGATATTTTAAATGTATAATACCTATCGTAGGGTGTGTAACCGTTTTGCTGTAGGAAATCGTCTTTGAGAAGTTTAGCTACTTCCATGGTAATCTTGTCTGATTCAGCAAGTGACCCCTACAGGACAAAAACAAAATTAAACAATATTCTGGGGAGATAATCAACAAAACATTTATAACAATGCTATTTATTTTATGAATTTCAAAATAACAACTAAAACATGGTTTCAGGATTTACTTATATATCCAAAAACACACCCTTTTTAGTGAGAGGTTTATCATCAAACTTCTACAATCAAATTTTTACCTTTACATATGATTAAAGGGACAATTCAGGCTAAAAGAACATTAAAATTTGTACATATATCGGAAAAACGCCAGTTCTAATGGAAATTAGCCTTATCAGGTGAATTGTCTTGTCTAGAAAATCATTTTATCACCTCCTCAGTGGTTATGTAGTTCATTTGTTTAATGTGCTTGACGTTGGCTCGGGTTTAGGTACAGCGTACATATTTTACCTGCTGAATCGTAATGATCAACGATTTATAGTTACAACGGTATAAATTAAAAATACTAAACAATGACGTGGAATTTGTCAATATTTTATGTTATATGTTTCATAAGATATGTAGAACAACACATTTATGCCATATTTTGCTCCTTGGTTATGTAAAAGAATTAGCCTGAGTAAATTGTCCCTTTAAATGATGACTCTAGGTTGATTCTCTTCTTTCTTCTTCTATTTTTGCATAATTATGTTTTTTTGGATTCACCCCACAAGGTGTGAATGATTTTGCAAATCCTTGCATTAGACCAACAAAAATAATGTCTGTTTTGGGTTATATTGGCAAAAAAAATAGGGTTGGTAGGTCGGGAGGATTTTTTTTTTTTTAGTGTCTTTCACTCTAAAATAATGGCAGGAACCGGAGCCTGAGATCGAAATCCCAATTTTTATTATTTTTTTGTACAAAAATGGGGAAAAAATTGGGGTCGGAGGTAAAAAATTAAGGTCGGTCTAAACAGACATATTTTCTCTTTTTTTGCCTTATCTAAGAGTTGCACAATTTTGGTCAATTCTTACCTTGCCTACGAGTTGTACAATTTCTGACAGATCTTCTTCTTCTTGCAAGATTTCTTTACACTGTAACATGAACACATAGGCTTATAAATTTCAAAATCATAAAGTATGATTTATTTTATCTTTCATTTATTGCTTTTTATTTCACATCTGATAATTAAGAAACAGAATCAAGTAGAATATCAAATCATTGAATTGTCCATCTTTTTATAACTTACCTTAGTTCGGAGAGGTGGGAAGTCAGGGAAGTTTTTGTCATAAAATTCTTCGAGAGCCCTCATGTACTTGCTGTAGCTGATGAGCCAGTTGATAGCAGGGAAGTGTTTACGCTGAGCAAGCTTCTTCTCCAACCCCCAGAACACCTGCACAATACCTAATGTTGCCGAGGTTACGGGATCAGAGAAATCACCACCAGGAGGAGACACACTGCAAGTAATTAGAAATTTTTTATTCACATCATACGTTAAAACAATTTACTTTCATTTTTGCATTAACATTTTTTTTTACATTATTTTCAGAGAGAGCATTTAATTACACTAAGTCAGAATATACGGTGATTAATATTTTCAAAAAAATCACTTTTTATTTAAATTGCAATCTTTCAAAATGTCTACCAAAACAAGAAATCACTGTATCTACATTTCTTCTGGTTTATTCTGTCTTTGCATATAACAGAGTTACCTTCCTTGCGGGTAGGTATCAATTGTTACGTCATTGTTTTGTGAGCACAATTCACATCGTTTTCTCCAAAGAAAAGAATGACATTACACTCGTAAACACATGACGTCACATTCAATACCTACCCGCATGGGCAGATAACTCTGTAATATGCGAATACAGAATATCTGTTAATATTAAATTTTTAAGGTTTTATTACTGTGTATCTGACTTTATATAATGTTACCTTTCTTTTCTTCACTTCATAAAATCCCTCATTGTCTAGTCTCTTAACATTTACAAATCAAATCAATTCAAGATATAGAAAGCTTACAGGACTCAAACGCACTCCAACAATACTTACGCTCCTACAATACTGACGCTGCCTTCACGCTCTGGGTTACCCACACATTTGACACGTCCAGCACGTTCATAGAAGGAGGCAAGACGAGCTCCAAGGTAGGCTGGGTATCCAGAATCGGCAGGCATTTCAGCCAGACGTCCAGAGATTTCTCTCAGAGCCTCGGCCCATCTTGACGTAGAGTCAGCCATCATGGATACGTTGTAACCCATGTCACGGAAGTACTCAGAAAGAGTAATACCTGGAATTTAAAGAAATTATAATCCAAAGTCACAAACATTAACAATTACCGTATACCGACCCAATAAGCGCCCCTCCCCCTTTTTAGGCTTCAATTTCATTAATTTTGAATTAAATGCAGACTCGTTTTCATACTGATTTCTTATGCATATTGATTTATGGCTTACATTAATATTGTAGGATAATTTTACGATAGGCAAGTCAAAATTTGTTTCTATTTAGCGCCCCCTGAATTGCTGGGCACTTATTGGGTGGAATACGGTAACTTTGGAGTTTCCAGTGACTTTAATAGAAGAAGAATCTTCCTAAGATGTCAGTCAATACGAGATGAAAGATTTTCAAAACATATTGTAGGCTTTATATTAATTTCTGTAGGAAGAGAGAGAATTTGACACAACCCCAGACCCAAGGTTTTGAGAATAAGGGCAAGTACATGGGAAGAGTTAGATTTCTCAGCGGTTTGGTGTTTTGTCAACTTGATAGGAGGTAATATGTGATATATATATGTGGACATCTTTCATAGCAGTGTACTGACCTGTATAGATAGAGGCCTCACGGGCAGCGACAGGCATGTTGGAGGTGTTGGCGACTAGTGTTGTTCTCTTCATGATAGATTCAGGCTTCCCATCCACCTCCATAGTCAACTGTTAACAATCGAAATGGAAAATCTTCTATGATAAGAGTATCAACAGCTTGATGAAGTCATCAAGCAGTCAAGGCATTTTTGTGTACAATATATAGATAGATGGTTACATCTATAAAGTGAGGGAATGTAAAATTATTTGTAGTTTGTCCAAGTGAAACGAAAGTAGCTGTAACAGTAATTCAGATTAAAATACAAGCGTCAACTATTATAACAAGTTCCATTTCAACAGATTTTCAAACTATAAAATTGGCTTACCTCCCCTTGACCTTAACACCTCCCTAATTATATATAATACAAAATTGGCTTACCTCCCCTTGATCTTAATTTAATACTTTATTTAACGTTTGCTATTCTGCACACTACATAATCACATGCGTCTTTTATACACAGGTTTATGTAATTTTAGGAGCAGATCACCAGAATCAACTTTGACATCTAATGACATGCGGTATATCTCTTACCTCAGGGAAATCTCTCAGTACTTCAGACATTTCATTTCCTCTCTCCCCACATCCCACATAGACAATAACATCACTGTTAGAATATTTAGACAGAGATTGGGAGATGACAGTTTTTCCACAGCCAAAAGCCCCAGGAATGGCCGTCGTTCCACCCTGTACACACCTGATGATAAAAGAGAAACATAATGATTATCATACCGTTACCATGCAGAACTCTAGGACAAGTAACTATTTATAGAATTACCGTATTTTTGCGCGTATAGTGCGCACCCGCGTATAGTGCGCAGGTACGTTTTTGAGTTTCATTTTGGAAAAAAAAATATTTACAAAAAAAAATCTCAGTTTTTGTATCTTCGTTCACAACATTTTGCATTGCCTCCAAACACTTTTGAAGAACAAAATCAAACGGTTCTTATTGTTTATCAGTGCTTAAAACAACCTTCTGTTCATTAAAATTAACTGGCGAGAGGAGTTTGACACGATGATTGACACTTTGTTTACACAACGGCAGGCCTAGTTAGCTTGTGAATTGCCGGTGACACTATAATGAGGATATCAACAACGATGTTTTTACAATCAAATAATTAACCATACCTTGTGTAATTCCAAGTGGTATCAATTAAGTCTATTGTGTATCTGTTCGGCATTTAGATTTAATCATTGTCCAAGATATTAGCTGGAAAGCCGACTAAGTAGGCCAATCAACCACAGGTGGCCGCCATATTTGATTACTGACTGCACGCTTCCGTATTCTCAATTATTTCAATTAGTATTGAAATCAGGATGATATCTTACAGAACCATTTCAAAAGATAGTAATAAGAGTAAATTTTACAGTCATACCATCATTTATAGTGCCGATCGGTCAGTGTTAATGTAGGAAGGTTTTAGTTTCGTATTTAATTTGCTGGCTCTGCAAGTGGGATTACACTCACTTCCGTAAACATTTGCAAGTTCAAAAGTTTTCACATGCTGGAGAAACTTATTTATAAGGTAATCTGTCTAATGTGACGAATTAATTACACACTTATACATGGTTTCAAGCTCCAGGCTATATTTATTTAGCCATTTAGATTTGGAGATACCTTACTGAAGATTCACGATCGTAACATGAATCCGGTCATGAACACACGTGCTCTCAAAACGGACTTTCAAGGAATTAAAGATAAAAATTTCAAGAGATGTTTTCCTTTTATATTGAATATATGCATTGACCATTGACTTAAAGATCCAAGTATTTAATCATAATTATTTCACGACAACGTGTACAAAATGTTACTGCATAGCTCGGACCTGCCGGTCGGTGATCATAACCCAGGACCTGGCCATGCCTTGAACCTGCGTATAGTGCGCACCCCCAACTTTTCACTTGATAAATTATGAAAAAAAGTGCGCACTATACGCGCAAAAATACGGTACCTCTATTTCCCCGATTGGGCCACGCCCCTCCTGCCCCCGGGGGGTCAGAGCCAAAATTTATACAAGTCCTGTTCCCCTTACCCCAAGGATGTTTTTGACCAAATTTGTTTACAATCCATGCAGAACTCTAGGACAAGTAGCTATTTATAGAATTACCTCTATTTCCCCAATAGGGCCCCGCCCCTCCTGCCCCCGGAGGGTCAGAGCCAACATTTATACAAGTTCTGTTCCCCTTACCCCAAGGATGTTTTTGACTAAATTTGGTTACAATCCATGCAGAACTCTAGGACAAGTAGCTATTTATAGAATTACCTCTATTTCCCCAATTGAGCCCCGCCCATCCTGCCCCCGGGGGGTCAGAGCCAAAATTTATACAAGTTCTGTTCCCCTTCTCCCAAGGATGTTTGTGGCCAAATTTAGTTACAATCCATGCAGAACTCTAGGACAAGTAGCGATTTATAGGAATTACCTCTATTTCCCCTATTGGGCCCCGTCCCTCTTGTCCCCAGGGGGTCAGAGCCAAAATTTATACAAGTTCTGTTCCCCTTACCCCAAGGATGTTTTTGACCAAATTTGGTTACAATCCATGCAGAACTCTAAGACACGTAGCGATTTATAGAATTACCGATTACCTCTATTTCCCCATTGGGCCCCCCCTCCTGCCCCCGGGGAGTCACAGCCAAAATTTATACAAGTTCTGTTCCCCTTACCCCAAGGATGTTTTTGACCAAATTTGGTTACAATCCATGCAGAACTCTAGGACAAGTAGCGATTTATAGGATTTACCTCTATTTCCCCTATTGGGCCCCGCCCCTCCTGCCCCCGGGGGGTCAGAGCCAAAATTTATACAAGTTCTGTTACCCCTCCCCCAAGGATGTTTGTGGCCAAATTTGGTTACAATCCATGCAGAACTCTATGACTAGTAGCGATTTAAAGGAAATGTTGACGGATGGACGATGGACGACGGACGATGCGCCATGACATAAGCTCACTGGCCCTTTGGGCCAGGTGAGCTAAAAAAAAATGTGGGCTTTATAGGGGAAGGACAGAATGAAGAACTTCTCATGAAACAAGAGGCCCATGGGCCTTAACGGTCATCTGACTATTTGCACAATACAACATAGTCGTTTAAAGATTTTAGCATATTTGACCTCTGTGACCTTGAATGAAGATAAAAGTCATTCATTTGAACAAACTTGGTAGCCCTTCATCCCAGCATGTCACAGGCCCAATATCAGGTCTCTAGGCCTCCTAGTTATTCTCAAGAAGTCATTTAAAGATTTTAACCAATTTGACCCCTGTGACCTTGAATGAAGATTAAGGTCATTCATTTGAAGAAACTTGGTAGCACTTCATCCAAGAATACAGCAGGCCCAAATATGAGTATCTTGGGCCTTTCGGTTCTTGAGAAGAAGTCGTTTAAAGATTTTAGCCTTTTTGACCCCTGTGACCTTGAATGAAGACCAAGGTCATTCATTTGATCAAACTTGATAGCCTTTCATCCAAGCATGTTATGGGCCCAATATCAGGTCTCCAGGCCCCTTAGTTATTCAGAAGATGTTGTTTAAAGGATTTTTAACCTATTTGACCCCTGTGAACTTGAATAAAGGTCAAGGTCATTCATTTGAAGAAACTTGGTAGCACTTCATCCAAGAATGCAACAGGCCCAATATGAGTATCCTGGGCCTTTTGGTTCTTGAGAAGAAGTCGTTTAAAGATTTTAGCCTTTTTGACCCCTGTGACCTTGAATGAAGGTCAAGGTCATTCATTTGAACAAACTTGGTAGCCCTTCATCCCAGCATGCTTCAAGCCTAATATGAGTATCCTGGGCCTTTTGGTTCTTGAGAAGAAGTCATTTAAAGATTTAAGCCTATTTGACCCCTGTGACCTTGAATAAAGGTCAAGTTCATTTATTTGAAAAAACTTGGTAGCACTTCATCCAAGAATGCAACAGGCCCAATATGAGTATCCTGGGCATTTTGGTTTTTGAGAAGAAGTCATTTAAAGATTTTAGCCTTTTTGACCCCTGTGACCTTGAATGAAGACCAATGTCATTCATTTAAACAAACATGATAGCCCTTCATCCAAGCATGTTACAGGCCCAATATGAGGTCTCTAGGCCTCTTAGTTATTCACAAGAAGTTGTTTAAAGGATTTTTAGCCTATTTGACCCCTGTGACCTTGAATGAAGGTCAAGGTCATTCACTTGAACAAACTTGGTAGCCCTTCATCCCAGCATGCTACAGGCTAAATATCAGTACCCTGGGCCTTTCGGTTATTGAGAAGAAGTTGTTTGAATGAAAAGTTTACGCACGGCGGACGGCGCACGACGACGGACAGTGCATGATGACAATAGGTCATCCTGACCCTTTGGGTCAGATGACCTAAAAAATAGAAATAAAAGCAGTTCACTGAAATGTGTGATGGTGAAAATATGAATGTGAAACCAATTAGAATATTTACGGGAAGAGAGCGTCCAGAACACGCTGACCAGTGAGTAGGGGATGATTTCCGGCCAGCTTCTCTGTGACAGGACGCATCTGACGTACAGGCCATACTTGTAACATGGTGTATTTGTTCTTCTCTCCATCAAACTCTGTCTCCAGGACAACATCCTGTAATGGTATGTGAGGTCATAGTTCAATCTGGTATGTGAGGTCATAGTTCAATCTATCACTTTATTGTTTCCTGACTTTTTTTTCATTATACCATTTGATGATTGATAATTTTGTGCTTAGAACTGCTAGTTCTTGACTATACATTTTACACATTTGTGTTTGGAAGGGAAATCAATCTTCATATGCGTATTGTTTGTAAGTGGGTATCAATTATGACTTGAACAAACCAAAGTTTTTTTCTTTTAGATTCTCATATGGATCTTGTGCTAACCAGCATAAATTTTCCACAATGTTCAGATATATCCTTATCTATAACTTGACCAATTCAAAGATTGTAGGAATTCCTAAGACGACAGTTGAGAAGGAAGGAAAAGACTTACATTAACGTCGTAAGTACCAGGGTCAGCTACCCAGGTAACAGTTCCCTTGGCTTTTGGAGGCAGCATGATTTTGTGTTTGATGAGGATATTCTCATACACTACACCATAAATATCTCCACCGGTCATGTGACTGCCGACCTGTAAATAGAAGAGGGTCAAGGTTACACTATATCAACGTTAATACAAAGAGTCCATAGCATTTAATATAGGCTTTTAAAAGACATTTTCATTAACTTGAGCCATTTCAATTTCTACAGGACTTTTATTATAAGATTTTCTTAGGTATTTTATTTAATATCCAATGCCATATTTCTCACAGAATTCATTGTTTTTCAAGTTATTCTCTTTCACCAATTATGACCACTTGAATGTCATATATAATCATGACTTTAGGGTTTGGGTTTTTATAAACGTCCTATTAACAGCCAGTGTCATGTAAGGACGTGCCATGTTTGTTGGTGGAAACCTAGAATACCTGGAGAAAAACCACTGACCAGTGGTAAGTACCAGGCAACCGCCCTACATGGGTTTCGAACTCGCGACCCAGAGGTGGAGGTCCTGTGGTAATATGTCTAGACATCTTAACCGCGGCCCCTCATAGCTTTTACATGGTGAAATAGTTTCTTATTTTTTTCTTATGAATTTACCCTGATGTTGCCAAAGGGTTCAAACTCCCATTTGAGGTCCCTGTCCAGCGCAGGTGTGTTAACTCCCTTGGGGATATAAATACTCTGGGTCAATTTAGAAATCTCGGCCAACGGTCTCTGAATACCTGAAAACATCCAAACACAAAAGTCATAAATTAATTGATGACAACTAGATAATGTAATTTATTCTTAAATGCATTCATTTTCAAATGTTTCATTTAATGTAGGTCTATACTTTTGAAAATTGCGCCAATTCATATGACGCTATACCGGAAGTTGCGGAGATTGTTTTGAATTCCAGAATGGTTTCCGATACGCCACGACATCACACTTGGGTATTTTTTCAATAGGTGAAAATTGTCTACATATAATATTGAATGTTTAAAATCATTAAATAAATCAAATAAAAGCAGTGAAGTGAAAATTATATGCTATCTCTGAGGTTTTTGCGGTCCCTGTCGTAAATGGGAATGGATTTTTAAACACCGGAAGTGCCGTTCGTCGCTATAAATCATAAGAGGGGACCCGGCCGGACCGAAATTCCGGAATTCTAAAAAAATCGCATACGGATTTCCTTTAAACACACAATTTGGAGAAAATCATAAAAACAAACAGACATAAACCAGATATAATATCACAAAAACGTATGAACTGATGTGGAATGTTTTTTTGCGGCATGATTTTCAAAAAATAGTCAAATATAACCCATCTTAGCACTGGATGAAATGGGGGTAGGGTTGCGAGTTACAAACTTCAAGCTTACAAAATTGTGAAATTTTGATCGAGGACCCCGTGTTTTTATATTTGAAATATTTGAAAAACATATTACCTTGGGCATATCATATACAAATATTGTGAAATTGACATGGGTTTTCATTTCCTTTTTGGCCTATTCATTGATTTTTTTACGGGCGAAAATATGGCAAAACATGATAATTGCGTATAGAAACGGTCCTGGGAAATAACAAAAATTAGTTAGCATTTGTAAAAATACAAGAGGCCCAAAGGGCCTTAACAGTCATCTGACTACCTTGGCAATAGTAAAATTAATTTCATATGGTGTTACTTTGTCAGGACCATGTCAGGATCATTTTCCATTTCCTTCAACAAATTTTATTTCAAACAAGAGGCCCAAGGGCCTTAACATGTAGGAATTTAATTAGATATAGTGTCATAGTAGCCTTTTTCAATTTAGGATCAACCAGAGATGTAACAATACTTTGTCAGTCCATGTCAGGAACATTTCAGGCAAGTTTCAGCTAAATCACACAGGCAGATATTTAGAATAAGTTCAAAATGTGTTTTCAAGATGGCGGCTGTGGCGGCCATCTTGGATTTCAGATCAACCTGAAAAATAACAACACTTTGTCGGGACCATGTCAGGATCATTTCATGCAAGTTTCAGCCAAATCGCACCGATAGAACTTGAAAAGAAGTTCAAAATGTGTTTTCAAGATGGCGGCTGTGGCGGCCATCTTGGATTTCGGATTGACCCGAAAAATAACAACACTTTGTCGGGACCATGTCAGGATCATTTCATGCAAGTTTCAGCCAAATCCCACCGGTAGAACTTGAGAAGAAGTTCAAAATGTGTTTTCAAGATGGCGGCTGTGGCGGCCATCTTGGATTTCAGATCAACCCGAAAAATAACAACACTTTGTCGGGACCATGTCAGGATCATTTCATGCAAGTTTCAGCCAAATCGCACCGATAGAACTTGAAGAAGTTCAAAATGTGTTTTCAAGATGGCGGCTGTGGCGGCCATCTTGGATTTCGGATTAACCCGAAAAATAACAACACTTTGTCGGGACCATGTCAGGATCATTTCATGCAAGTTTCAGCCAAATCGCACCGGTAGAACTTGAGAAGAAGTTCAAAATGTGTTTTCAAGATGGCAGCTGTGGCGGCCATCTTGGATTTCGGATCGACCCGAAAAATAACAACACTTTGTCAGGACCATGTCAGGATCATTTCATGCAAGTTTCAGCCAAATTGCACCAGTAAAACTTGAGAAGAAGTTCAAAATGTGTTTTCAAGATGGCGGCTGTGGCGGCCATCTTGGATTTCGGATCGACCCGAAAAATAACAACACTTTGTCGGGACCATGTCAGGATCATTTCATGCAAGTTTCAGCCAAATCGCACCAGTAGAACTTGAGAAGAAGTTCAAAATGTGTTTTCAAGATGACAGCTGTGGCGGCCATCTTGGCTTTCGGATTGACCTGAAAATAACAACACTTTGTCGGGACCATGTCAGGATCACTTCGTGCAAGTATCAGCCAAATTGCACCAGTAGAACTTGAGAAGAAGTTCAAAATGTGTTTTCAAGATGGCAGCTATGGCGGCCATCTTGGATTTCGGATCGACCCAAAAAATAACAACACTTTGTCGGGACCATGTCAGGATCATTTCATGCAAGTTTCAGCCAAATCGCACCGGTAGAACTTGAGAAGAAGTTCAAAATGTGTTTTCAAGATGGCGGCTGTGGCGGCCATCTTGGATTTTGGATCGACCCGAAAAATAACAACACTTTGTCGGGACCATGTCAGGATCATTTCATGCAAGTTTCAGCCAAATCGCACCGGTAGAACTTGAAAAGAAGTTCAAAATGTGTTTTCAAGATGGCGGCTGTGGCGGCCATCTTGGATTTCGGATTGACTCGAAAAATAACAACACTTTGTCGGGACCATGTCAGGATCATTTCATGCAAGTTTCAGCCAAATCCCACCGGTAGAACTTGAGAAGAAGTTCAAACGACGGACGAAACATGACGACTATAGGTCATCCTGACCCTTCGGGTCAGATGACCTAAAAATAGTTTTGTATATTGTTCTATCGTTAGAAACTTAGAACAAAAAATCAACAGGATCGAGACTACATTCACCCTAATATTACAGAAAACATAATTTTATGAATTTTTCTATTTTCGGTCAGCAAATTTGCATGGATGGTATATTTCAAGCTCAAATATCTCAAAAAGTAGTTCGAGAACACTGATTTATCTTTACAGATTTGAAATCTACATGAAATATGCAAGAAAATAAGAGCTGTTAGAAACAAGAGGCCCAGAGGGCCTGTATCGCTCCCCTGGGTTTTTGTTAGTAATTATCACAAGACTCTGACAATTAGAACAAGAGATCCCAGAGGGATCTTGGCGCCCACCAAAGAATGATCTATGTCTGACAATGGAAAGAGGGATCTTTTCCCTGCTTTTCAAACTTTTTCAAACACATGACATATAAAATTTGAGACAGATCGCTATAGTACTTTCTAAGAAATAGTGGTAACAAACTTCAACAATGAAATCTAAGATGGCGGCCAGTTGGCCATCTTGTTTACCGATCAGTCCCGAAAGGCATTATGCATCAGTCCTAAAAGGTACTATGCACAACTAGGGTACAAGGGGAACCTACACATAAAATTTGAGAAAGATCCCTTCAGTACTTTCTGAGAAATAGCGGTAACAAACTTTAACAATCAAAATCCAATATGGCCGTCGGTCGGCCATCTTGTTTACCGATCGGTCCCAATTAACAATATGCACAACTAGGGTCCTTGGGGAACCTTCATATGAAATTTGTAAACGATACCTTCAGTACTTTTTGAGAAATAGCGGTAACAAACTTTAACTATCAAAATCCAAGCCATCTTGTTGACTGATCGGTTCCAAAATGCAATATGCACAACTAGGGCCCTAGGGAAACCTATATATGAAATTTGAGAAAGATCCCTTCAGTACTTTTTGAGTAATAGCGGTAACAAACTTTAACTGTCAAAATCCAAGATGGCCACCTGTCGGCCATCTTGTTCACCGATCGGTCCCAAAATGTAATATGCACAACTAGGGTCCTAGGGGAACCTGTATATGAAATTTGAGAAAGATCCCTTCAGTACTTTTTGAGAAATAGCGGTAACAAACTTTAACTATCAAAATCCAAGATGGCCACCTGTCGGCCATCTTGTTGACCGATCGGTCCCAAAATGCAATATGCACAACAAGGGTCCTAGGGGAACCTACATATGAAATTTGAGAAAGATCCCTTCAGTACTTTCTGAGAAATAGCGGTAACAAACTTTAACTATCAAAATCCAAGATGGCCGCCTGTCGGCCATCTTGTTGACCGATCGGTCCCAAAATGCAATATGCACAACTAGGGCCCTAGGGGAACCTATATATGAAATTTGAGAAAGATCCCTGCAGTACTTTTTGAGAAATAGCGGTAACAAACTTTAACTATCAAAATCCAAGATGGCTGCCTGTCGGCCATCTTGTTGACCGATCAGTCCCAAAATGCAATATGCACAACTAGGGCCCTAGGGGAACCTATATATGAAATTTGAGAAAGATCCCTTCAGCACTTTTTGAGAAATAGCGGTAACAAACTTTAACTATCAAAATCCAAGATGGCCACCTGTCGGCCATCTTGTTGACCGATCGGTCCCAAAATGCAATATGCACAACTAGGGTCCTAGGGGAACCTACATATGAAATTTGAGAAAGATCCCTGCAGTACTTTCTGAGAAATAGCGGTAACAAACTTTAACTATCAAAATCCAAGATGGCCGCCTGTCGGCCATCTTGTTGACCGATCGGTCCCAAAATGCAATATGCACAACTAGGGCCCTAGGGGAACCTATATATGAAATTTGAGAAAGATCCCTGCAGTACTTTTTGAGAAATAGCGGTAACAAACTTTAACTATCAAAATCCAAGATGGCTGCCTGTCGGCCATCTTGTTGACCGATCAGTCCCAAAATGCAATATGCACAACTAGGGCCCTAGGGGAACCTATATATGAAATTTGAGAAAGATCCCTTCAGCACTTTTTGAGAAATAGCGATAACATACTTTAACTATCAAAATCCAAGATGGCCGCCTGTCGGCCATCTTGTTGACCGATCGGTCCCAAAATGCAATATGCACAACTAGAGTCCTAGGGAAACCTACATATGAAATTTGAGAAAGATCCCTTCAGCACTTTCTGAGAATTAGCGGTAACAAGAATTGTTAACGGACGGACGGAAGGACGGACGGACGGACGGACGGAAGGACGGACGGACGGACGGGCGGACGGACGGACGGACGGACCACGGACGAAAGGCGATTTGAATAGCCCACCATCTGATGATGGTGGGCTAAAAATAAGCAAAATTGACTCCCAAAGTTTAATTTTGAATCACAACCATAAAATGATGCTATTGATACCATACAAATATGCTATCCAATACATAGGTTCAGAGACAAAGTAATTTATATGAAAGTAGTAGCCTAATTGACCTTTTTGACCTCGCATCTATTGCCGTCTAAGGCCCCGGGGGTCAGCCCCATCATTTGTACAATTTCAAATCCCAACCCTATAAGGATGCTACCATTGCATTATAAGTGCTCTTCCATTCTTAGTTACAGAGCAGAAGTCGTTTATATGGAAATAGCTAAATTAACCCCTTTTGACCCCACCCTTCGGGCCCCGGGGGGGTCAGCCCCATCATTTGCAAAATTTTGAATCCCAACCCTATAATGATGTAACCATTGCATTATGAGCGTAATCCCATGTTAAGTTGCAGAGAAAAAGTCATTTATATGGAAATTGCCAAATTGACCCCTTTTGACCCCGCCCCTCAGGCCCCTGGGGGGTCAGCCCTATCATTTGCACAATTTGGAATCCCCACACTATAAGGATGCTACCATTGTATTATGGGTGCTATACCATGCTTAGTTTCAGAGAAGAAGTTGTTTATATGGAAATAGCCAAATTGGCCCCTTTTGACCCCGCCCCTCAGGCCCCTGGGGGGTCAGCCCCATCATTTGCACAATTTGGAATCCCAACCCTATAAGGATGCTACCATTGCATTATTGGTGCCATACCATGCTTAGTTGCAGAGAAGAAGTCATTTATATGGAAAAAGCCAAATTGACCCCTTTTGACCCCGCCCCTCAAGCCCCCGGGGGGGTCAGCCCTATCATTTGCACAATTTTGAATCCCCACCCTATAAGGATGCTACCATTGCATTATGGGTGCTATACTATGCTTAGTTTCAGAGAAGAAGTCGTTTATATGGAAATAGCCAAATTGGCCCCTTTTGACCCCGCCCCTCAGGCCCCCGGGGGGTCAGCCCCATCATTTGCACAATTTGGAATCCCCACCCTATAAGGATGCTACCATTGCATTATGGGGGCTATACCACGCTTAGTTGCAGAGAAGAAGTCATTTATATGGAAAAAGCCAAATTGACTCCTTTTGACCCCGCCCCTCAACCCCCGGGGCGGGTCAGCCCTATCATTTGTACAATTTGGAATCCCCACCCTATAAGGATGCTACCATTGCATTATGGGTGCTATACCATGCTTAGTTTCAGAGAAGAAGTCGTTTATATGGAAATAGCCAAATTGGCCCCTTTTGACCCCGCCCCTCAGGCCCCCGGGTGGTCAGCCCCATCATTTGTACAATTTTGAATCCCCACCCTATAAGGATGCTACCATTGCATTATGGGTGCTATCCCATGCTTGGTTTCAGAGAAGAAGTCGTTTATATGGAAATAGCCAAATTGACCCCTTTTGACCCCGCCCCTCAGGCCCCCCGGGGGTCAGCCCCATCATTTGTACAATTTTGAATCCCCACCCTATAACGATACTACCATTGCATTATGAGTGCTATCTCTTGCTTAGTTTCAGAGAAGAAGTCGTTTTTTATGGAAATAGCCAAATTGACCCCATTTGACCCTGCCCCTCAGGCCCCCGGGGGGTCAGCCCCATCATTTGTACAATTTTGAATCCCCACCCTATAAGGATGCTACCATTGCATTATGGGTGCTATACCACACTTAGTTGCAGAGAAGAAGTCATTTATATGGAAATAGCCAAATTGGCCCCTTTTGACCCCGCCCCTCAGGCCCCCGGGGGGGTCAGCCCTATCATTTGCACAATTTGGAATCCCCACCCTATAAGGATGCTACCATTGCATTATGGGTGCTATACCATGCTTGGTTTCAGAGAAGAAGTCGTTTATATGGAAATAGCCAAATTGACCCCTTTTGACCCCGCCCCTCAGGCCCCCGGGGGGGTCAGCCCTATCATTTGCACAATTTTGAATCCCCACCCTATAAGGATGCTACCATTGCATTATGGGTGCTATACCATGCTTAGTTTCAGAGAAGAAGTCGTTTATATGGAAATAGCCAAATTGGCCCCTTTTGACCCCGCCCCTCAGGCCCCCGGGAGGTCAGCCCCATCATTTGCACAATTTTGAATCCCCACCCTATAAGGATGCTACCATTGCATTATGGGTGCTATACCACGCTTAGTTGCAGAGAAGAAGTCATTTATATGGAAAAAGCCAAATTGACCCCTTTTGACCCCGCCCCTCAGGCCCCCGGGGGGGTCAGCCCTATCATTTGCACAATTTGGAATCCCCACCCTATAAGGATGCTACCATTGCATTATGGGTGCTATACCATGCTTGGTTTCAGAGAAGAAGTCGTTTATATGGAAATAGCCAAATTGACCCCTTTTGACCCCGCCCCTCAGGCCCCCGGGGGGTCAGCCCCATCATTTGTACAATTTTGAATCCCCACCCTATAAGGATGCTACCATTGCATTATGGGTGCTATCCCATGCTTGGTTTCAGAGAAGAAGTCGTTTATATGGAAATAGCCAAATTGACCCCTTTTGACCCCGCCCCTCAGGGCCCCCCGGGGGTCAGCCCCATCATTTGTACAATTTTGAATCCCCACCCTATAACGATACTAACATTGCATTATGAGTGCTATCTCTTTCTTAGTTTCAGAGAAGAAGTCGTTTTTATGGAAATAGCCAAATTGACCCCATTTGACCCTGCCCCTCAGGCCCCCGGGGGTCAGCCCCATCATTTGTACAATTTTGAATCCCCACCCTATAAGGATGCTACCATTGCATTATGGGGGCTATACCACACTTAGTTGCAGAGAAGAAGTTGTTTATATGGAAATAGCCAAATTGGCCCCTTTTGACCCCACCCCTCAGGCCCCTGGGGGGTCAGCCCCATTATTTGCACAATTTGGAATCCCCACCCTATAAGGATGCTACCATTGCATTATTGGTGCCATACCATGCTTAGTTGCAGAGAAGAAGTCATTTATATGGAAAAAGCCAAATTGACCCCTTTTGACCCCGCCCCTCAAGCCCCCGGGGGGGTCAGCCCTATCATTTGCACAATTTGGAATCCCCACCCTATAAGGATGCTACCATTGCATTATGGGTGCTATACCATGCTTAGTTTCAGAGAAGAAGTCGTTTATATGGAAATAGCCAAATTGGCCCCTTTTGACCCCGCCCCTCAGGCCCCCGGGGGGTCAGCCCCATTATTTGCACAATTTTGAATCCCCACCCTATAAGGATGCTACCATTGCATTATGGGTGCTATACCACGCTTAGTTGCAGAGAAGAAGTCATTTATATGGAAAAAGCCAAATTGACTCCTTTTGACCCCGCCCCTCAAGCCCCCGGGGGGGTCAGCCCTATCATTTGCACAATTTGGAATCCCCACCCTATAAGGATGCTACCATTGCATTATGGGTGCTATACCATGCTTAGTTTCAGAGAAGAAGTCGTTTATATGGAAATAGCCAAATTGGCCCCTTTTGACCCCGCCCCTCAGGCCCCCGGGTGGTCAGCCCCATCATTTGTACAATTTTGAATCCCCACCCTATAAGGATGCTACCATTGCATTATGGGTGCTATCCCATGCTTGGTTTCAGAGAAGAAGTCGTTTATATGGAAATAGCCAAATTGACCCCTTTTGACCCCGCCCCTCAGGCCCCCCGGGGGTCAGCCCCATCATTTGTACAATTTTGAATCCCCACCCTATAACGATACTACCATTGCATTATGAGTGCTATCTCTTTCTTAGTTTCAGAGAAGAAGTCGTTTTTATGGAAATAGCCAAATTGACCCCATTTGACCCTGCCCCTCAGGCCCCCGGGGGTCAGCCCCATCATTTGCACAATTTGGAATCCCCACCCTATAAGGATGCTACCATTGCATTATTGGTGCCATACCACACTTAGTTGCAGAGAAGAAGTTGTTTATATGGAAATAGCCAAATTGGCCCCTTTTGACCCCGCCCCTCAAGCCCCCGGGGGGGGTCAGCCCTATCATTTGCACAATTTGGAATCCCCACCCTATAAGGATGCTACCATTGCATTATGGGTGCTATACAATGCTTGGTTTCAGAGAAGAAGTCGTTTATATGGAAATAGCCAAATTGACTCCTTTTGACCCCGCCCCTCAGGCCCCCGGGGGGGTCAGCCCTATCATTTGCACAATTTGGAATCCCCACCCTATAAGGATGCTACCATTGCATTATGGGTGCTATACCATGCTTAGTTTCAGAGAAGTCGTTTATATGGAAATAGCCAAACTGGCCCCTTTTGACCCCACCCCTCAGGCCCCCGGGAGGTCAGCCCCATCATTTGTACAATTTTGTATCCCCACCCTATAAGGATGCTACCATTGCATTATGGGTGCTATCCCATGCTTGGTTTCAGAGAAGAAGTCGTTTTTATGGAAATAGCCAAATTGACCCCTTTTGACCCCGCCCCTCAGGCCCCCGGGGGAGTCAGCCCCATCATTTGTACAATTTTGAATCCCCACCCTATAAGGATGCTACCATTGCATTATGGGTGCTATCCCATGCTTGGTTTCAGAGAAGAAGTCGTTTATATGGAAATAGCCAAATTGACCCCTTTTGGCCCTGCCCCTCAGGCCCCCGGGGGATCAGCCCCATCATTTGTACAATTTTCAGTGAGTAGCCCATAAGAATACTACCAGTCAAATTTTGTTGAAATCCGACCAGCGGTTATGGAGAAGAAGTCGATTGTTGACGGACGCCGGACGCTGCGGTATCCCATAAGCTCACCTTGGTCCTTCGGACCAGGTGAGCTAAAAATGACATGGGTTTTCCCAAAAGTATGGAGCTACTTTAATAATCACTTTTTTTAAAGATGCTCCACTGCCGACAAATGGTATTTTTTCACTATCAAAAACAGGTGCAAACGATTTAGTATTTTTCTTCAGTTACAAAAATTTCTTACTTTACACCATTAATACCATTGAAAAGTTTGAGCTTCTAATTCTACGTCAAGTTAAAAATATAAAAAATAATTAATAGCATCCCGAAAAAATTCTGACCCACTATATCCTATATGGAATGAAGTACTGTTTGCGCATGCACCAAAGGCAAAATGAAAACAAGAGGCCCAAAGGGCCTTAACGGTCATCTGACTACCTTAGCAATAGTAAAATTAATTATATGGTGTCACTTTGTCAGGACCATGTCAGGATCATTTTCAATTTCTTTCAACAAATTTTATTTCAAACAAGAAGCCCAAGGGCCTTAACATATAGGAAATTAATTAGATATAGTGTCATGGTAGCCATCTTCGATTTGGGGTCAACCAAAGATGTAACAATACTTTGTCGGGACCATGTCAGGATCATTTCATGCAAGTTACAGCCAATTCCCACGGGTAGAACTTGAGAAGAAGTTCAGGTAGCAGTGTACAGTTAGACCGAACGGCCATGGGTGAGATTTTTATTTAGCAGAAAGCCCCTGTTTTATTATATGCATGAAAAATTAAAAAATGTATATGTGCTAAAATTGGTGAATTCAATCTAGAGACTTATATGCAGGCTTCACATTTGCATAAAGAAATTCAACAAAATGGGTTCGAGATTAATGGTTTAGGGGGTATCCGAATGTGCGTCTAAGACGGAAAAACTCAATTCTGTAGCAGCAGAAATTGATAGCCACGGTACGAGGTAAGATTGCTCAAAAGTTTAATAATATACCTATGTCGAAATAGGCTCAGTTCCGCTATCACGACAGTGATGCTTGGTTTTAAACTGTATTCAAGAAAAAAAATTCTAGTAGAGGGGGTGTAATTTTGGGTTGAAAATGCCAATTTTTTGCAATTTTTCAAAGAAAAAAATTTGGTTACCATGGTTTTTACAGGCTCACAAAACAACAAAATGCAGACCTCTCCAAAAATGAACTCTGCATGACAATTGCAAATGTTGTGTAGATTAAAAATATATATACTTTTATATAGGTGTTGTTTAAGGTTAAAAAACTGTGTGCACATGATTAAAGCCTGCACATTATTTTGCTGAATTTTTCAAATCTACTGTACACTGCTACCTTATAAGGGCCTGAAATTCTCAATTTTTGAAAAATGACCTTGATTATAATTGATTTTGTTTAATTTTCATTCATTTATCTTAGAAAACACAATAAAACAGTTTGAAACTGTGTAAATACATACATTTTTCATTTGTTACAACTAAAGGGAGGTAATTGGCTCAGTTTGCCATTCTGTAATTTGCTACCTAGGTATGGTATGATATGCTTGACTGTTAATTGAATAATCATTTTTCACTTGAACAGCAAGCTGAAAACAGCTAACCGGGTGTCTCTCAGTCCATTTGATATGAATTCTAATTAATTTTGCTCTGCTAATTACCCGGTATCCATGGAAATTTACAGCAAAAGTGCTAATTTTGGGATTTTTTTCATTGATTTCTCAGTTTTCATATAATTAAGGCTATAATATGTATTTTTTGTACTAGAATGAGTGTTCGGCTAAGCCGGTATGGTCAATTATTGCCATTATCTTAAGATAAGAGGGAAAAGGGGCTTTTTTTCAATAAAATGGGAATAACGTACAGTTTTATATGATTACATGTAATATTCTGTATTTCAAGGGTGGGATCACAATATTTTGATGTAATATGCAGGAAATTATGACATTTTGAATGTCATGTTCAGATTTATCTATCAGAATAAGCGCATTTAGTGCTAAGGTAAATTAGAATAGGATTTGTATTGTCAGAAATAATAACACTAAGTATTTATGACGTCATTTGCACATATAATGATGATGTCACCATTATTATGACGTCATGGTAACTATGACGTCACAGAACAGGGTCAGATTTCATAACAACCCAGTATTTTTCACTTTTCTGCATAGAGAGAAACTCCAAATACCATATCAAATTTTCAGAATAATTTTATTTCAGAAAACAGCATTGTTATTTAACTTTCATTTTTTCAAATTACCTCCCCTTGTTACTTGTATTGGAGGAACACGGGTGAAAATATACCTTATGGGGAAATTGGCATTACTCGGTGACTATTAGAGATACACAGTAGCTGGATAGGTCATTTTGTTCGTCACAACCTTGTTTAGACATAATTTGGGTTTTCGGAAAACTTGAAAATACAAAAAAATGCTGTATAAGGTAGCAGTGTACAGTTAGACCGAACGGCCATGGGTGAGATTTTTATTTAGCAGAAAGCCCCTGTTTTATTATATGCATGAAAAATTAAAAAATGTATATGTGCTAAAATTGGTGAATTCAATCTAGAGACTTATATGCAGGCTTCACATTTGCATAAAGAAATTCAACAAAATGGGTTCGAGATTAATGGTTTAGGGGGTATCCGAATGTGCGTCTAAGACGGAAAAACTCAATTCTGTAGCAGCAGAAATTGATAGCCACGGTACGAGGTAAGATTGCTCAAAAGTTTAATAATATACCTATGTCGAAATAGGCTCAGTTCCGCTATCACGACAGTGATGCTTGGTTTTAAACTGTATTCAAGAAAAAAAATTCTAGTAGAGGGGGTGTAATTTTGGGTTGAAAATGCCAATTTTTTGCAATTTTTCAAAGAAAAAAATTTGGTTACCATGGTTTTTACAGGCTCACAAAACAACAAAATGCAGACCTCTCCAAAAATGAACTCTGCATGACAATTGCAAATGTTGTGTAGATTAAAAATATATATACTTTTATATAGGTGTTGTTTAAGGTTAAAAAACTGTGTGTACATGATTAAAGCCTGCACATTATTTTGCTGAATTTTTCAAATCTACTGTACACTGCTACCTCAAAATGTGTTTTCAAGATGGCGGTTGTGGCGGCCATCTTGGATTTTGGATCGACCCGAAAAATAACAACACTTTGTCGGGACCATGTGAGGATCATTTCATGCAAGTTTCAGCCAAATCGCACCGGTAGAACTTGAGAAGAAGTTCAAAATGTGTTTTCAAGATGGCGGCTGTGGCGGCCATCTTGGATTTCGGATCGACCCGAAAAATAACAACACTTTGTCGGGACCATGTCAGGATCATTTCATGCAAGTTTCAGCCAAATCGCACCGGTAGAACTTGAGAAGAAGTTCAAAATGTGTTTTCAAGATGGCGGCTGTGGCGGCCATCTTGGATTTCGGATCGACCCGAAAAATAACAACACTTTGTCGGGACCATGTCAGGATCACTTCATGCAAGTTTCAGCCAAATCGCACTGGTAAAACTTAAGAAGAAGTTCAAAATGTGTTTTCAAGATGGCGGCTGTAGCGGCCATCTTGGATTTCGGATCGACCCGAAAAATAACAACACTTTGTCGGGACCATGTCAGGATCATTTCATGCAAGTTTCAGCCAAATCGCACTGGTAGAACTTGAGAAGAAGTTCAAAATGTGTTTTCAAGATGGCGGCTGTGGTGGCCATCTTGGATTTTGGATCGACCCGAAAAATAACAACACTTTGTCGGGACCATGTCAGGATCATTTATGCTCTGTCGGCGGTGGAGCATCTTTAAGTTAAAACGAAATCATAATGACAATGAACTTCTACAACAAAATACTTCCAGTAAACAATAAGTGTACAGAGACAAGCTAACAGCCATCATAGATATTACCAGTACTATACAGAAATTGGTTTTGGTTTTCATAGTTTAACATTCTATTAACAGCCAGGAGGATCATTTATGGATGTGCCAGGTTTGCTGGTAGAGGAAAGTCAGAGTACCCGGAGAAAACCCAGCTTACCATCAAATATACTGGCCATGATTCCGGGTCCAAGCTCAACAGACAATGGGTTTCCTGTCCTCAGTACAGGATCTCCAACGGTCACACCAGCTGTACACTGGTTAAGGATTTTTGTTTATTTCTACCAAGCCTTCACTATACAGACATACCTATGCTTCACAGATTGAGAAAATTTTCGTAAGAATAAAGGTTTCTTGCACATCTACATATAGCCCCCAAATTGAGACAAGACAGACAAGATGATTCCAGTATACCACCACCACTTCCCTCCCTAACTTTGTTGCGACGGTGGGCTTACATACTGTAAAATAATTTTGTGTTTCAGGATTTGACATAAACACCTACAAGAAAAATACTTTTAAAACCCTCCATTAATATCTATATGACATTAAAAACGCTAGTTTACAGAAGTTCTACTGTCCTGCTACAATAATATATCACTATGCCATAAGGCCTAAAAAAAAATATGTATGTTTCAGGTACCCCTACCTACCCTAGTTTTTACTTCCGACCCTAGCTATTTTATCACACTTTTTCAAAACAAAAATGTTGTGTGTGAAGTTGTCAACTTAGATTTTTACGCATGCTTTAAGTTTATCCAGATCCAGATAAGTTCAATTTCAAATACGGTAATGAGAAATAAAAGACTTCTAGCTAGCCTAAAGCCTGAATGACAAATTACATGTGTTAATTTTTTTTGGCCTAAACACAAAGGATACACGTTTCTTCGTATACTTGGATGGTGGCCATGTCGCCCTCCAAACGAATGATTTCTCCCACCAGTTCGTCGTGGCCGACTCGCACCAACTCGTACATAGCAGCCCCGGCCATGTTCTGAGCCGTAACAACTAAAATGAAAGTCAAAATGTCTGTGATGATAGCAATTGGCCTATGGACTGAAGAGGAATGGTAAATCCTAACATTTGTAGTTTATAATGATCATGCAGACAACTACTAAATCATCACTTATTCTCAATTTTTTTTCCCTTCACTTTGATGATATGAGTAATATATTTATTTGTATGAATGCATGTGAGGTATGATGCAGCAGGCTTAATTAATTTTATTTACAGTTAAATCTGCTTTGCAATCATCTCAGACTCTGTACACAGACCATCTGTTTATAAAGAAGACCAATTTCTCAGGGTCCCAAATGGTCAGTTTCAACACAATGTGACCTGTGATCACTTGGCTATAAAGATATGTTTTCCTGGTCCCTTGTATCTGTGATATTTATACACAATTCCGCGACTGTGCATATGACAGCAATAATAGCTTAAACTATAACCTACACTTGTACTTACAGAATTTCAATCACAAAGGAATGGTTAAAGCTAATTAAGCCATACCATTACTAAGTCTCGATAATTAAGCTCAAAAATTGCAAGGTTTCTATCAATATCCATACCTGGACCTGACACTGCGAACACATATCCAAACAGTGACTCCTTTTCTGCATCTGCAATTTTAGGGAGTTTCTGTGCTCTCTCGTAAGCTCCTGCCTGAAAATATGATAAAGTTACATATTTTCCTTAAGCACTTATAAGGATTCAATTTTACAATAATTTATATGAAACTATTTAAAGATGCTCCACCGCCGACGAATGGTATTTTTTCACTATCAAAAATAGCAACAGACGATTTAGTAATATTCTTCAGTTACAAAAGTTATTTACTTTACATCATTACCACCATTGAAAAGTTTGAGCTTCCAATTTTACTTCAAGTTAAAAATATAAATAAAATTCAATTTCCTACATGGCATAAAGTACTGATTGCACATGCACAAAAGGCAAAATAAATTGTTTAATATTATTTTTTTTGTGTTAATTAGACATATATATATATATATATGCAATTAAACACCAATTATTGTTCAAATGCTGAATATCATTTATGCTAGATCTGCCGGCGGTGGAGCATCTTTAAAGTAAAGAATGCAATGATTGCCTTTATTTATATAGCTGCAAGTGTACAAACAAAGTGTGACTCATCTAAATAATTACTACTGGTAGTATGAAAAAACAATTTGGTAATTTATAATGCAACTTCATCTTTAATTTACAGCCAAGCATGCATTTGTTGGAGAATTAATTACCACAAAATTCATATACAAACCCCAATGAATGCAATCAATCACAATCATTCATTAATTTCTGCATCCAATTGGACTTTTAGAATGTCGTTGTACACTATATGCTGCAGTATACATGTACTTTTACAGATGAATGTTGCTGCACATGATACCCTCGTATATACTGTTTGAATGTGATCTCTGTACTTTTCTTATAAGAGGTTCCTGTATATGTACAGAATATGTGTTCAATCAAGACAATACCCCCTGAGCTAATTATAACTAACTGACACCCTGGCTCAGGTATGTACAGGTACTTGTCCAAAGTTGCAACAGATTTACATAGTATTGTAATTAATTACCTGAATGAAAGAAAGATATTAATACAAGAGATCCCAGAGGGATCTTGGCGCCCACCCAAAAAACAGATCGCTATAGTACTTTCTAAGAAATAGTGGTAACAAACTTCAACAATGAAATCTAAGATGGCGGCCAGTTGGCCATCTTGTTTACCGATCAGTCCCAAAAGGCATTATGCATCAGTCCTAAAAGGTACTATGCACAACTAGGGTACAAGGGGAACCTATGCATGGAATTTGAGAAAGATCACTTCAGTACTTTCTGAGAAATAGCGATAACAAACTTTAACTATCAAAATCCAAGATGGCCGTCAGTCGGCCATCTTGTTCACTGATCGGTCCCAAAATACAATATGCACAACTAGGATGCTAGGGGAACCTGTATATGAAATTTGAGAAAGATCTCTTCAGCACTTTTTGAGAAATAGCGGTAACAAACTTTAACTATCAAAATCCAAGATGGCCGCCTGTCAGCCATCTTGTTCACCGATCGGTCCCAAAATGCAATATGCACAACTAGGGTCCTAGGGGAACCTGTATATGAAATCTGAGAAAGATCCCTTCAGTACTTTTTGAGAAATAGCAGTACCAATCTTTAACTATCAAAATCCAAGATGGCCGCCTGTCGGCCATCTTGTTCATCGATCAGTCCCAAAATGCAATATGCACAACTAGGGCCCTAGGGGAATCTATATATGAAATTTGAGAAAGACCCCTTCAGTACTTTTTGAGAAATAGTGGTAACAAACTTTAACTATCAAAATCCAAGATGGCCGCCTGTCATTCATCTTGTTGACCGATCGGTCCCAAAATGCAATATGCACAACTAGGATGCTAGGGGAACCTGTATATGAAATTTGAGAAAGATCCCTTCAGCACTTTTTGAGAAATAGCGGTAACAAACTTTAAGTATCAAAATCCAAGATGGCCGTCTTGCGGCTATCTCGTTCACCGATCGGTCCCAAAATGCAATATGCACAACTAGGGTCCTAGGGGATCATACATACGAAATTTGAGAAAGATCCCTTCAGCACTTTTTGAGAAATAGCGATAACATACTTTAACTATCAAAATCCAAGATGGCCGCCTGTCGGCCATCTTGTTCACCGATCGGTCCCAAAATGCAATATGCACAACTAGGGTCCTAGGGGAACCTGTATATGAAATTTGAGAAAGATCCCTTCAGCACTTTTTGAGAAATAGAAGTAACAAAGTTTTACTATCAAAATCCAAGATGGCTGCCTGTCAGCCATCTTGTTGACCGATCGGTCCCAAAATGCAATATGCACAACTAGGGTCCTAGGGGAACCTGTATATGAAATTTGAGAAAAATCCCTTTAGCACTTTTTGAGAAATAGCGGTAACAAACTTTAACTATCAAAATCCAAGATAGCCGCCTGTCAGCCATCTTGTTGACCGATCGGTCCCAAAATGCATTATGCACAACTAGGGTCCTAGGGGAACCTACATATGAAATTTGAGAAAGATCCCTTCAGTACTTCCTGAGAAATAGCGGTAACAAGAATTGTTAACGGACGGACCGACGGAAGGACGGACGGACGGACGGACCACGGACCACAGACGAAAGGCGATTTGAATAGCCCACCATCATTAGATGGTGGGCTAATAAAACATACACGTATCACTCACCGGATTCCATGTGTAGTTGGAATATAGAGTGATTGTAATTTCTTAATGAGATTACATGACACTAGTTTATAATTTATAAGGCTAACAAATAACTATATAGCGGCAAAATAACGCTTGTTTCCTCATTATGAAATTCATGGATGTGCTCACCCAGGCCTGGCCGCCGTCGCCGGCTTTCGGCCTCCTCACCCATACCTTCGTCCCCAATATATTCGCTATTTCATCAAATCACCACTGAATTAAACCTAAAATTTCTTTACAAATTAATCTACAAACATCTAATATAACGTCAATTATGTATCTTAACACAGTGTTAAGAACGTTCGTAAAACCACTGTATGCTCCGTATTTTGACAGCGAAAATGTAAACAAATCACCCGTTGCTCCTACTCACATGACTTATGTGGCTTAGCTTGAGCGAATCGTGCATCCTTGGCTTCAATCAACACATCTCATTAGTAGAATGGAAATTCACTCTACATGCAAAAATTGTTGGTTTTTATTTTTCCTGTTAATATATATATGCGTCTATGATCGCATTGAAAATATGTAAACAAATACCGTTGGCCATTTTCTCGCTTTGAGCTCCCCCAAATGCCGCCTCAACGCCCCCTAAGTCAGAGGTACGCACCTCCTGCGCACCCAGATTCCCTTACCTTCTCCAACGGTGGGTTTTGTTTCTACTTTTCTTTTTTTTTCTCTTTTTCATTCTTTTTTTTTTCATTTCATAACTAATTCATTTTTATTTTTGCATGTTCCATAAAACAAAACCTTCTTGGTTTTTATAATATTTATTTATAATCACTTGACACATATCTACACACCTTTTTTATTCAAAACTATGTTTTTTTGATGCAAGTAATAAAAATTATTAGAATATGAAACTTTAGCAGGTATATACATAGTACATCATCAATACTAAGTATAAACTTCAGGCTAAAATATATAAGAATACTTTATCAGCATAAAGATAATTCTGGGTATTTACTGAAATATTTAATTTTAAGAATATATGGGGATTCATAAAGATAACAGTGTAGTTTACTAGGTCATGATCATGCAGACTCGTATATAACCAAGGTCAGACGGTCCCTGATTCATATAGGGTCCAGTATGAATGGTTGTGTTGCTAACCACCAAAGCATGTACACCCCTGAACTGATAAAGTTGTCCCACTTATCTCCATTTCTACCCCAATGTCATTTCTCTAACACAGCTCTAGGCCTATTAATAGATATGCTACCTGCACATTGATTTTGATAATTAGTATCATAAACAGCTTAAAATATTTCTCAATTAATTATATTCTATATCACATTCCTCATATTTTTTGACAAATCATTGACACATGCATGTTTCATCTAGTGTTTTTGTGGTTGTAACCATACACTTTGATAGTAATATCAAATTTGGTTTTTTTATTTCAATATTTAAGAAAGATGTACACCGGACATGAACATTTTGACAATTTAAGTTGGAATGTCAAACTGGTCTAGACGCCATGTACATGTATAGGCTTATCATAATCTGAATGTAGAGATCATATATATATCAGGACTAGCCATGCAACAATAATATATATCTGACACCTACTTCCCAAAAAGATTGAAAGGTGGGGCACATGAGTAGAGAGGTCAATTTTATCATACCTTTACAAAAAGGTCATGTAGTCAGGGGTTTCATGAGAGGCGGTACAATTGCAATTTCAGGGGGTACTTTAATTTTCTATACCATCTATATGCTATCTAATGTAATTCAGCCCAAAAAATCAGACAGTACCACAGCCAGGTTCAACCGGCAAAAAGTATTGGGTACCGCATGATATTGAAACCCCTGTGTATAGTGCTTGTGATGTTGGGGAGCTAGGGGATGGGGGGGGGGAGGGGCACTCTCATTAATTTACGGTGATAATATCTTCGGAATAGTATAATATCTTCGGAATAGTTCATCATTAAAATGTTACAGACTCCAGCTCTCAGCAACTAAATTTATATGGATTATTTCTCTTCACTTTCCATGGTACAGTTAACCCTGGGTTTTTGTTTTAGTGACCACCTCAGTATTAAGACAATCTGCTTAAATAATAAGACCACTTTCTTAAGCTCACATATAGTCAATCTTAACATACTGGTCATTTGACATGTGTGTAAAGAAGTTTCTGAACACGTCAGTACACTTGGCTATTCGTTGAGACAATTTTTCCTTGGTCCATTCGTTGGTCTTAATAGACAGGTTTGACTGCATGTACTCTTTGCTCAAAAGTGTTATTTTTTCTAGAAGCTATTTTTTTAGTCTCTCTTCCACTGAAAACATGATTTTCCAGTCATGCAGAGTCCAGAGCCTGACACGAACAGGTTGTTTGAGGATATTTATATATCAGGTATACTGTGGTGCACCAATCACAGAGTTTTATATGGTATAAAACTATAGAAGAAATATGCAATGTCCACATTGTCACAGTGTGCACTGCATGCATTATATATCTACCTTAATTATAATATAACACATCTTTCATTTCCACTTTTGGAAATGTCTAAATTAAGTATATGAAAATGTCTACTTTAATTAATGCTAATTAGCAATCAAGTTACTATGTACACTACAGGCAATAAATTCTGTAGCATATGATGTAATTTTTAGGATTTGCTTTACCCCATGTTCTTTTTAGAGCACAGAAAATGAAAAAGACACCTTTTTGTCTAAAAATCATTCAAATTATACAGAGGGACCTGGATTATCTGAAAAGGACCCCATTAGTTATTTAAAAATCTTACTGAGGTCGGAGTCACATGATAAAATGTCAACTTGCAAGAAAACTATATAAAGACTATTTTCGTCTGCAAATCATCAGGTTCGGTAGCACGCTAAATCTGGCTATATAGCTAGATTTGACTATATAGCCAAATCTGACAACACGTTATAGTGGACAAACGTAAACAAACAGGTGAGGTCTGGTCACATTTTTCTCGTGGAGTATGAAAGCATGGATGACGAAACATGTAAATCGGTGATATGAATAATGTTTGACTACTTGTTCATTTGCAGGCAACTTTTTAAAATTCCATCGTTGCAATTATTTAGTATCCATTATCACTATTCTTTGGTAGGAAAACTATAGCGAGGCGAACCAATATGGCGTCGTTGTGTCGTCTGCAGATAAGCATCCACATGATGAAGATTCGGGCCACAGGTGCACTTGCAGATCCCGTGCAAATAGTGACCATGTGCAAAAAGTGCCATAGTAGGCTCATAAACAACAAGATATGTGGCATATTTTAAATGGGAAATTTGGATTTTATATCTTTTTCATCAGAACATGAGGACGAATGGATGCGAGTACCAAAAAATGCAACGTCGGATTTTTAAAAGTTCACCAGAAATTATTTTGGATGACAAAAATATTTCGTTTTGCCGATTCTCAAGATTCGTCATTCAATTTTCGATGTGTACGCTGATTTTGTGACCAGGTATGTCACTTTTGTTTATATTTGTCCACTATACGTGTTGTCAGATTTGGCTATATAGTCAAATCTAGCTATATAGCCAGATTTAGCTATATAGCCAGATTTAGCTATATAGCCAGATTTAGCTATATAGCCAGATTTAGCGTGCTACCGGACCTGATCATGTCACATGATGAAAAACATTGCTGTGCGTGATATGTAAATGTACCTAAAACGAACGTTATCCTACACAAACGCATTTCAGACTAACATTAAATTGATAATAAAGCCCTTTTGAAAATGGTTAAAAGGGACCATATGATGACGCCACTCGGATTCGGTGACATAACATAATATTGACGTGACAGACAGATACGGAACTTTTGACTAAGGTCAACGTGTACGACCAAATTCACTACCGGTGTAGACGTCTGTGCTTTCTAAGATCTGTTTTCTTCTACACAAAAATGAACGTGCGTGTGAAAAATGTACTAAGATATATAGCAATGAACCCGAACTAAAAGTTCAGATCAGAAAATCATAACTAAATTAGCAAAAGCATAGAGATAAAAGTCCTTACCATCTTGTCAACCTGTCGGTAATATTATCATGTGATAATCAATAAACTTCCGCATATGCGCACAAGTCGTCACTGATACGGAACTTTACTTCCGGTTTCGCGGGATAGCACATGTATGACTGAACAATATCGAAAATGACGAGGTATGGATGTAGTAAGGCGTATCAGATACATATGTCTTTTTATATGCGTTTACTAAGTATCCAATATATTGCATTCACTATGTTTGACGTAATTTTCTTACACGGGCCTACACATTTACCTATGATCTGAGCCCCTCTTATGAATCGCAATCTAGCATCAATCCATTAAATCAACACTGATGTTGATCACAAAATATACCGTATACGCATACTGATATGGCGAGTTACTTAGATGTGTCACAGATCTAGATTTTATCTCGATATTATTATGTTGCTACGCACAGTAGGTATACGGTATCGAGAGAAGACGTCCACAGTCGGTTCGCCCCCGATTCTCTGATTCTGTTCGACCAACACGTTTCGCCCGTCGACATTTCGACTCCAACGTTACTTATATTGGCGAAGTAGTTTCATAGAATTTCGTAATCAGAATAACATCAATCTGCATTTACAAAACTGCCGAGCTCGATAATTTGTTGTTTGTTTGGATGTCTATTGTCTTAACATTTTCTTCACATTCGAAGTGGGCGAATAAAAATTGGGTCGAAACGTCTGGCAGTCAAAATCAATGGACCGATATGCATTAGTGTTATATTGGACTGAAGAAGGCCCTATAGTGGCTGAATTCCATAGAAATGATTTTGATTTTACTTTGAATTTATTTTGGCCTTTTATTTCGGATTATTAATATCAGACATGATAACCTTTGGTGACCAAAAAGAGATGGATTTTTGACTCAAAAGCGGTAGCATTCATACATGCCATACCTCCCGGCGTGAGACAAAACCTCCCGTATTTTAAAGCCTTTTATTGTCTCCCGGCAGGAGAGTCTAAATTCCCGATTTCTATAAACCCCTCCGTTTTATTTTCATTGCCACATTTGTGTACATGCTAGGTTAATTTTAGCACGAGAGTAACCACTCCCTGACCCCCTGACCAACACCCAAGTGGCCCTAATTAGCAGCCTTGGGCTATTTCCACCTTGGCTTGTGGTGTCACTTTCACTCACGTCTGTGTATTACGTAAACTGAAGTCAAGCAGCCGATCGGCCGCCTAGAAAACAATCAGCTGGCCTTTCAATAAATTTTATGACTACAGCTAGTGAGCATTACAACAAAACAAATACTGCTTACAACTGTGAATGATTTACTCACGTTTTTAATGTTAAATAGGCCTATCTGTATTTGATGGATGTCACAAACTGCAATCGTAATGGCCTCCATTTTGGGTAATTGTAATAGATGATCCGGATTTTATAGAATTTCCGGATTTCCTAATAGTATTATTTTTTTAGAATTTCTGTGTGAATTTATTTTTAGAAAAAAATATATTAATAATAAAAAATTATCAGTAGTAACTGAATTTAAATAAATAAAATTAAAAAGAAATTTACTTTTTTTCTCTCTCAGATTAAATTACATTTTGAATACTACTGTAACGATTCTGTTTTTTTTTTTTAATTTAGTGCTTGTAAATTTAGAACTTTATCTAAGTTAATTATCCGTTATTATGAAAGATTATTAAAATGCCCAGTCTAATATTTCGAACAATAAAACTGCTCCAGAACTGGGTGTATATAGGGATGTGACTACTTTTGCAAAACCACACATTCCTTTATTTCAGTAAAATTCAATATGAATGCAGAATTTCATCATAAAAAAGCAGATATTTAATTTATTCATATATGTCGCGTGTATACCTCCCTCTTTTGAGACCAAAATCCCTTTAAATGGTTATCAATCTCCCTCTCCACCCCTAGAAAAATATGGCATGTATGAGCATTGCACGCAGCATTTTTCACAACGCGTCAGAGATATATAAATATCAATAATATGCAAAATAATTACAAAAACATATTTTGTTAACAAATTACACACATGTATGTTTTAACTTTGATCATCACCATAGGCCTTGCATTGGTGGCACATTTTGCATTTTTTAAATGTTAATTAAGGCCAGAGATTTAAATAGTATTGGGATAAGTAACTAGGGCTGTTCTCGCGATATCACGTACACACCTATTGTTATCGTAAACGGATGAACGGTTACCGCGAGACCAAGCCGTGCGTCTGCGCACTAATAGCTGGAGGCGAGTTATCATAGTGTTAGCCCGTGAAGCTGTGTACGGCATATTTGACTACAAACTAATAAACATCGAAAAGTATCTCATAACTTTTTTACTGTTACATTAGAGACGCTCATCTCATGCATGTATATTTTACGTGTTATTTTTTATGAAAAATTGTAAAATTAAAACCTATGTATTGAAAATTCTGTAAGTAATGATCATAATGTTAGTAAATTTTGGTGATTAATGACATATTATAAAAGCTTTTCTTGATTTGTTAGAATGAAAATTACGACACATATACATTAAATGAATTAAAACCTGGAAATTCAATTCGGTTTTAGTAAAAAAATTGCTTGGTAAAGTAGGATAGTTAAATAAATTATATTCAAATCTCTGTTGAAGCGGAATATTTACATTTCACTTAAAATTGATTTTTATTTCAATATGGTTCTATGCATTATAAATAAAGCTGTTTGGGAAAATTAAGATTAGAAAAATATTACCTATTTTACAAACTTAATGTATAGCCTTCAAGACTCAGACACAGGTAAATGGACCCCCCGTTAGTTAGTGACCTGGGGCGATGGCCAGGTGTTCTGGCCGGTTCTCGACGGTTCACCTGATGACAGTATGACACCTGTACATAGCAGTTGCAAATCACTTTCCGTTAATTAGATATCAAATTACGCTATCACAGCTCGATCGACACTATCTCTTCGCCATGATACATGTATGTTGGGTACCATCGATAATTTGTTAACACTTGTACTTGAGCTTTTAAAGTTTCCATATGTACAAACTCAACCAATAGAAAATTAATATTTGAAAACTTAATGGAAATCAGTCAATTATTGAATTCAGAGTACGTGGTTTTAATTGTGCTATCTTTCACGACCCTATCTGAATCGTATCGTCGCCAGTATAAATTTAGGGTAGCTTCGATGATTTGTGTACAGTTTTACCTCCGAAAATTCAAAAGGCACAATATGCTCAAATTAGATCAATTTAATATATTAACATTTAAAATTTACCAAGCAACAAATATTTGAAAACTAAATGGAAATTGGTAAATTATTGAAATCAGAGTATGCGGGTTTTATTATATTAATATTTCACGGGGCGATCGATTGTACCGATCGAGGAAGTAATCATGTCGGGATGAGGACATTCACAGTTAACATTACGTTTATTTAGTGTAACACCTCAACTATTATGAAAATGTGATGGATTATTCAAATAAATTACATTTTCAATAAAGAGCAAACTTTAAGCTATTTGGTGGGGTTTTTTTTCTGTTCATCTCCTGTTATAGCCTAGATCGCTTCATCGGACGAAGCGTAGTTTCAATATGGCGTCGTTAGACTGTACTCGACTGTAAGTTAGACACGCGATGCACTCTGGGATAGCTTCCGCTGCGGGCGTCGTTAAGTAAGGCTATGAGCTACCTTCTTATCCCTACTATTTAAATCTCTGTTAAGGCTTACTATATACATTTAGAAGATGAAAAATGTCAATAAATACATGGTATTATTTCAATGCTATTTCTCACCTTTATTTATGTTTATGACTTTCAGCAGACATTATACGCCTATTTTACTTTAAAAATGTGAGTAAATCATTTCAATTATAAGTAGTGTTTGTTTTTGAAACAATGCTAACTAGTTTTAAGCACAAAATTTATTGAAAGGCAAGAAAATTGTTTCCTTACGGCAGGCCAAGGACGTATATGAGAAGGATAAGTCACACTGGGTTTTGGGGGAGTACAAGGCAGGAGCTTTTGTGTTTGTGCACTGACCGTGACGTTGGGCGATGGCTGGGTTTCCTTTGATATCCGCCGGCGCAGCCTTTGATGTAGCTTGCGGGTGCGAGGGTTACCGTCTTACTTTCTGAAGCGGGCCGTCATTTCATGAGCTGTCGTATTTTTTTAACGAAAGTTTAAGACATAGCCTCTAAATCTTCTGTCTTTAAAATAAGTTATAAACGTTGTGAAATTTAAAAACTTTACATTGGTGTTTCGTTTGACTCGATAAGACAAGTATTTGTTGAGAAAAACGGTTTGTATTCCCGATTCATAGGCGTCTCGCGTGGTGTTTAGTAAAGTAAAGAGACAGACACGAATCCTTCTTACTTATAAATTCTTGGGCAGGCCTACGTAATACATCGTTGCACTCAGACACAATAAGTGACACCACCAAGCCAAGGTGGAACTAGCCCCAGGCTGCTAATTAGCACAAGTGTGTGTTGGTCAGGGAGTGTTCACACCTCCTTTGTTAACTTAATTATGAAGCCAGTCCCCCACTCAGTCTGGTATGCATTTTGAAGACGCCATGGCAGCCCCAACGGACTGTAAAACATTCAGAAATCAGAAGAAAAAAAATTAAGATGATGTTTTGCAGAAATCGGAATATTTGGATATTAAATCGGTAGGCGGAATATCAGCCTAAGAAGCGGTAGACTTCCGCCAGAATCGGTAGGGTTAACATTAGTGGTGCGCGGTATTATCGGTATACCGATATATCCAGGTTCAATTTGAAAACGATACGTATCGCGGTACAATTTAGTCGTATCGGTTCACTCGGAATCATTCGGGGATTTTCCGTATATTTCCGTGAAAATTTCGTTTTTGACGGGAAATATTTTTAAAATGAGAATTTGTATAAAAATTAAAACTGAAATATATATTTTAACAACATTTCAGACAAATGTATAGGTTAAGATGGATTTTTGGGATGTTATTATACGTAGATTATGATTGATCTTGTGCTTAGTAACGTTTCAAAATGGCGACCTTCATAGGCACGAATGATAACCTCGTAAAAAATCCCAAGCAAAAGCGGTTGTATGGCAGCATTTTGGCCTTATAGTACGTAAAGGGGAAATAAATAGCGAGTAAAGCATCGCTTGATGTCGATTGTGTACGGCAATCGTTAAATGTAGTGGCGGAACAAGGAACCTGACGACTCACTTGCGTCGCCATCACCCAGCTACTGAGTCCCGTCCAGTAGTAAGTGTTTGCAAAACATCGAGCGGAAGTAACACAGACATTATCTCGCATTTTTTAGATAAAAACAAGAATAAAAGTGATATATTGACAAAACATTTATTTCATACTCTTTTTAGGTGATTGACAGAAAAAACCATGCAATTCTTATTCTACAAAAATAATACCAAAATATCATGATACGTATCATAATACACTTATGATGTATCGTGATATATCGCGATACAAAATTTTTCGCGATACCCATCCCTAGTTAACATGTCTGTTAATATACTAGCTTTATACCAATTTTACCTCATTACGATATACATTTAATGTTTGATTACCGTACTATTCCTTCTTTGCATATTACAGAGTTAACTCCCTTGCGGGTAGGTATCGATTGTTACATCATTATTTTGTGAGCACAATTCACGTCGATTTCTCTGAAACGTATGACGTTTTGTTTGCAAACGCATGACGTCATAATCAATACCTACCCGCAAGGGTAGATAACTCTGTAATATGCATATACGGAATATAAAGTAAAGCCAAAAGTAGGTGAATGCTTAAAGATGCTCCACCACAGACAGAGCATAAATGATATTCAGCACCTGAAGAATAATTGGTGTTTAATCGTGTATAAATATGTCTAATTAACATAAAAAATAATATAAAATAATTTATTTTACCTTTGGTGCGTGAGCAATCAGTACTTCATTCCATATAGGATATGGTGCCACAGAATTTTTTCGGGATGCAATTAATTAATTTTCATATCTTTAGCTTGAAGTAAAATTAGAAGCTCAAACTTTTCAATGGTGGTAATGGTGTAAAGTAAGTAACTTGTGTAACTAAAGAAAAATACTAAATCGTCTGCTCCTGTTTTTGATAGTGAAAAAATACCATTAGTCAGCGGTGGAGCATCTTTAAAAGAACAGATACGGACTAGCCTTTTATAAAAAAGAAATTGGAGCATTAAAAGGGGGAATGAATTAAGGGGGGAAAAGCATAAAATTGGTTGGTTATGGATAAATAAGCTTGAATAATTTAAGATTTGTTTTCATGTAATTTATGTAGATTTAGTGTTAAGAAAATTGTCACATCTGTGTACTGCGAAGTCTAAATCACCCAAGGGAGATCATTAAAAAAAAAACCACAAAACAAAAACACTTGTCATGCTAATCCTTTTAACACTAAAATATCATCACTAACAATTGGCAACAAAGTGCTTATTCTTGTTTTGTTTATTCAGGGGACAAACAGAATTGGGAGATATCACCCAACACAATCTGAAGCAGCTGAAGAGGCTGAACCAGGTGGTGTTTCCAGTGACTTACAATGACAAATTTTATAAAGATGTCTTAGAAGTTGGAGAATTAGCAAAATTAGGTAGGTTCTTCATCAGAAGATTCAAGAATATAGTTGTCAGACAGCTCAATTGCTTAATTGCCTGCCTTGATCACCTAGATTTCCAGCGTACCTGCAGCCTAGATACCAAATTATTAATTAAGCTAACAATAAGCATTACCCAGGGGTAGAATTTAACTTTGTAAGCTACTATCCATTTTTGGCAAGTTGATAAAATTTCAACTCGCCAAATCAGAAACTTGCTTGCCACTTTGAAATTTGTATTAAAATCTACCAATTCATTGATACCTGTTATATTTATTTATTGTAAACAAAAATAAATGTTCTACCGTTTGAGTGTCACTATACAAGTGTAGTTTGACAACTTTTTATTTTCAGAATGACAATTATGTTGCAGTTTGTGCCAGGGGTTTCAATACCAGGCGGTACCCGGTACTTTTTGCTGATTGAACCTGGCTATGGTACCGCCTTATTTGGGCTAAATTACATTAGATAGCATATATACAGATGGTAGAGAAAAGTACCCCCTGAAATTGCAATTGTACCGCCTCTCCTGAAAGATAATGAAACCCCTGTTGTGCAAATGAAAAAAAAATATTGAAAAAAAACTTAGGTACATATGATTAAAGTGTTTTTGGCTAAAGTTAACTGAAAGTTAGCAACAGCAGGATTAGTTGTCCTTTTTCATCTTGTGCATGCTTTTGCAATTTTGCCCGCTGAAAGAACTTTGTTATGTCAGCCATTTTAGCAATGAACGTTAAACATTTGGAAAAAAAGATTTTTTCACAGAATACTTCTTAACTTTTCGATACCAAATCAATGTCACTGTTTTTAGACGCTTGAATGTATACAGTATTTCAAAGTGTCAACAAGATGCTGCATTTGGAACAGTTGTGCTTTCGATTCGGCAATAGTTTGGCACACAATTCATGACAGGTGTATTGATTGGAAAATTTTGTAAAGTATATATGTATCTGAAATGACGAATGATGCACCCGCTTGCCAAAAAATACAAGTACAATATTTGGCCTGTATGAGTGTGCGAGTGTTAATTTCAAACCCTGATTACCATATTCAACCCAATCACAGCCTATTGCACTTAAAAGTTAAATATGGTCTAGTGGCATCTTTTAACCTCATGGACACTTTAAAGAATGTTAATAAATGACCACACTGTAGTGCAACTAGTACGGCAACGGTGTTTTGATCCGTTTCCGGTATCGCTTCGATATACGAGTACCGAGCAGGTAGGTTCCAACTTGTAGAATTTAAATACATTGCGCATGGTGTTACAGACCGATATTCAGCTCAAGTGTTAATTAGATATCCTACCTTGTATTGAGATCGTGATTTCACGCAAAGTACTCCTATTTATCATACAATTGTGACACTTACATACAGCTTGATGCGAGTTCCTAGCAAAAACTTAAAGTTTTCATCTGAATCTTGCTTATTATCCAAGATATTCACAAAATATGACTGAGAAACAAATTATTAGATTCATATGTATCAATTTGATATGCGCTTTGCTATATTTGATGAAGAATAAAGAGTGTTTGACCCATTGTTTACATCGTTGTGTCAGTCTTTGCGCAACGGTTTTGATCGATGATATTGCGAAAACGTGTACGGTTTGGAGTTTGAGATTGCAACGGTTTGGTATTATTTATATGATGGCATTTCCATGCGTAATATAATCCAACCGTAACGTATTAAGCACAGGGATCTGAGAATTAGTTACAGTTTATATAATTATGGACCCGCCAGAGTGCCCATAGACTATTTTTAGACGTTTTAGGGACCTAGATAAAAAAAGAAATCAGTAAAAATCCTATTCTACATTAAACACACATAGTACAATGTAGAATAGGATGTTTACCGATTTTTTTTATCTAGGTCCCTAAAACGTCTTAAATGGTCTTTGGGTACTCTTGTGGGTCCACGATTACATTGTAATTAATGTACATAAATATATAAACTGTAAATAATCATCAGATACCTAGCTATGGCATTAATTGCATTTGTCTAGTTCACCTTTAAAATAATAGTTTGACGCTGTCCACTCGGTCACACTGACCAATGCATATATACTATTACTAATTAGGCACATTTTCATTATACGAGTGAGATGTGTGTACCTGCATCTGATATGTACATGATTTCGTATATCGTTTTTATGCCCATCATTACAATGCCTATAAGGTCTCTCAAATCCTTTGATGTGGGACTAAGGAGTTTTTATTTTTGAACACTTTTGAATTTATGAAACTTTTTATCGAATACCTACAAAAACTATTTTGGGAGAATTTTAACAGCAAAATTTGCTGTAAATATGCAATAGAGTCGGACATCTTAACTTGCCTGTCCCGCCGTCCTTGAATCCTAGCGTAACCACAAGGATCTGAGAATAAGCTACAGTTCATTTCAATATGGACCAAAGAGCCCATAGACCATGTTTACACGTTTGAGGGGTCTAGATAAAAATCGGTTAACTCACATTCTACAAAGTACGTATATGTATATATTGCGAAGGGTGGAAAGCTCCTCAACACACAAAAAATTGAAGAAAAATCTACCACGCCTGTGCTTTAGCGGCCAAAAATCATACTTTTAGGAAGTCTTAAGAAACAGATTACTGCCGTTGGAAAGAACGATACTTTTTGCTTTTAAAATCGTATAAAATGGTCCATGGGCACTGTTTTGGGTGTACATTGATACAAACTTTATCTAATTATCAGACTCTTGTGGGCGTAACGTCTTGGTTTCTTGATGTCCCTTCATTGTTTTTGAAATGACGTCAGATTGAATTTCGTGCCCGTTAATAGCCGATATTTATATTGTCACTGTACATATGTACAGTACCTATGTATGGCTATTAAACCCAATGTATGATAATTCTCATTATTAACATTGGCAGTTACATGTAGATTTTGGTGTGCTAATTATTTCTTCAGAGTTCAAGAGGTCACATAAACACTGAGTTTAAGTCAATGTGAGAATTCGTTGAATAATATCAATGTACAAAAATGTATTCTTAAAATTGAAGAAGTATATATATCTTTGTATATTTGGTTTATCGGCAGTCAGATACTGTCATTGTTTAATCGGTTGCTGATTACAACACACCAGAAGAAATTCCCCAAAAATCATCAACTGTTTATCAAATAGTATTCTTACTCTATACAGACGTATAAACGAACGCGTTTTATTATTAAACTTTAGCTTTTTTTTCCCTTTATAACTGGAACGACTAGTGATTTTGCCCGTATAATATTTTGCATGTATCACTAGTGTAATTAAGCATTCGTTGTCATATTTTGACATGCATTGGTGTGTGACATAAATTGGTTGTTCTCGCATATCTATCATGGTGCGGATATATGTTAAAACACAGTCATATGATATACATCATGTACATGTATATGTATATATTTCTATTATGGTGTGCTAATTCGCACCAAGTATTTATAAGTATATTTTTAAGTCCTTGTGCGTGCTATTTGATATGCTTTTTTTTAATTAAAATAGCCGATGTATGCAAAAATATGACATGAACAAGGTTACTGTATATCAAGCGCATTATGGGATAAACTAGTATACCCATTTCTAGTCTACTACAAAATTAAGATAGCTTACACGTTAAATATTACGTCTAATGAATTTAATTCTAATAATAGTACAAAAATTGGTCCATTTTCATGTCATTATCTGAAAGAAAGAAATCGAAACTGTACACTCACTTTTGTTTTAAACTTGTGTCTCAACCGTACACTATTGAAATTCGAAACCGTTGCGACACTAGTCTGATATCGAACACAAATTGTTGAATTTCATAAGTATTTTTAACATTATTGTAAACATATTATATACCAATGGAAACGGAAAAGTCTAAGATTTCCAATATTGAATCACAGTAAAACTATATATACCTCAATATAAGTCGCCAAATCGAAGCTGAACGAAAAATCTAGCTGTGTTTTCTGTCATGTGTGATATTCAAATGCATTTTTTGAAATATAAGAAAACAGAAAATAATATATTTTTTGGTATGGTTGAAAATTATCATACTCTTCAGCAATCACTACATACCATGGATCATGGTAGATACAAAGCACAGTACCGTGGTCTTCATGTCGCCAAGGCGATACCGGAAACGGATCAAAACATCGTAGCCGTACTAGTTGCACTACAGTGGACCATGGCCTCGTGCTTAATAGTAACTATTTTGTATTTACCTAAATTTGCTTAAATTTGTTGTAGATTTAACTTTGCATTAATTCTTTTGTTATTTTTTGGTTGTTCTGAAATTTAAGATGGCTTAGCTTTGACATCATGGAGTTAATTTTCATAGTGGCTGAATATATATTCCATAGAAATGATTTTTGATTTTACTTTGAATTTATTTTGGCCTTTTATTTCGGATTATTAATATAGTAGCTTTATACCGTTTTTACTTCATAATTATTTCAATTTTTTAGCTACAAAATGTAAGACTTGCCTAAAATTACCATGACATATTGTTATTAATATATTTTGCAAAAGTTATTTAAAAAATTTACATTTCATTATTGTTGTTTTAGCCTACTTCAATGATATAGTGGTTGGTGCCGTGTGCTGTAGGATAGATGTATCTGAAGGTCAGCGGAGATTGTACATAATGACACTGGGTGCCTTAGCCCCATACCGCAGGCTCGGAATAGGTAAGTACATACCAGGCGGTAATAAAACTGACATCTCAGCCCAATACCATGCAGCCCGGAACAGTGCTCCAGGATATTGTACTCTCTTTTGAAAAGGAAGTGTTACAACTCTGACTGTCACTTCAGTTTGAACCCAAAAGTTCATAAAGATGTATCAGGGAACAGTTTTGTGGTTACAGTGTAAAGTAATCAATGGCAAACTAACAATTTTGCAAATATCTATCTCAAACAAGAACACAGTTAATGCAGACTCTTGAGCATGACTTGAATTTTTGAGATTTTACTAAATTTCCTTTAATATAATTTCTGTATGTAAGCACTCATAACAATTGGGTTGTGTATTGCAGATATTGCTAGAGGTAGTTAGTACATGTTCATAGAATACCATTTTTAAGAGTAATTGGCAAATTTTCATGGTATTTTACCTGTGTACTTGTCTTAACTGGAGCACTGTCGGAATGATAGGTATTTGTAATAAATAGATTTAAAGTATATACAGTGTATATGCTTACAATACAGTCGAATCTGTACTAACGACCATCTGTATTAAGCGACCCTCTGCTCTAAACCACCACTTCAATTCCTCCCAAGCGTTTTCACTATATATTTTAACTCTATTAAACAACCATCTCTTTAACGCGACCAGCGACCACAAAATTTCCTTCTCGTGGTCGCAAAAAATCTCTTTACAACGACCAGAAAAACGAATGTCATTTCGATCTTTCCAAAATGCCCATCATCTGGTCGCCGGTTTTGACACGGCTTGGGCAGAGCAATTAAGTCTATAGGTTGTTAATGTTAACAAAAGAGAACAATAAGTCTGTAACTGAAGCCCTGTATAAGTAATGTCACACTAGGGTAAGTGAATCTGGCTGGTCTTTTCACACCTTGGTTACCGTCAGAACGGGGGCCCTTACTAGACGGAATGGGGCAAGCTCAATGGCGGTCTCCTTCCATTTGAAAGGATATTACGGTTAAATAATAAAGTGTTTGATGCAACATGATATACATTATTTTAAAAAAAAACACTAGTAGTGACTGACAATACTTTACTTACATGAAAATGAAAAATGAAAGCAGTCAAACGGACAGCACATGCAGCGTTTGTTTAGGCTGTCATCTTTGATGGGTCATAGTAATAGACAGAACCGGAAATAGGTATGAAAAATCTGGATTTTATAATAAAAAAATTCCTAAGAATCATACAAGTTCCCATTTATTGTGGAGCATGGTATGAAAAAATATTCTTTTTGTTACCAGGAATAATTAAATAAACAAAAATAATATACAATAATTAAAATACATTTTAAAAAATATTTACAGTAAATCAAATAATATCATACCTATGACCTTATCACCACACAAAATATATTGTTTGCTATAAAACTCACGGATAACCACATTATTATATGAATAAATTACAGAAATGGTTTTTTTTTTTTTTTTAGATTTGTTAATGATTTTTTTTATATTTATTTTATGATAAAATATTTTATAAATGTTTATAATGCACTGAATTATACTTTATTCGTGAACAGTGAATGACAACTCATGTTTCAAAACATCAAACTAATATCCTCCTTAACCTGAGCTACTCTATTAAGAGACCACTCTCTATTATGAGACCACTTTTCAATTTCCCTTGTGTGGTCGCTTAAGACAAATTCGACTGTAATTATAAGCACCTTGGCTTCATGCCAAAAAAAATTCCTTATGTAGGCTTTAAAGAAGTAAAATATGCTGTTTTAAAAATTTCTTCATCAAATAAAGCTATACTAAATATTTTCTGTAAAATCTGCTAACACCTGTAATGAAATGCCATGCATATATATCAGAAATTTTGTTTTCATTTCAGGCACTATCATGCTGGAACATGTTTTGAAAATCTGTGATACTGATGGGAACTATGATAATGTTTTTCTGTAAGTCATTTATTCTGTCTTTGCATATTAAAGAGTTACCTCCCTTTGCAGGTAGGTATTGATGTTTGTGAGCGTTACATCTTATTTTTCCGAGAAAATGTTGTGAATTTTCCTCACAAAATAAAGACATCACAATAGATCATTCCTTTCTGTATGGGAGATAACTCTGTAACATGGAAAAACAAAATACACACACATGCTGATCTATTGATCAAGTGAGAATTTCTTTCAATATTTATTCGGTATTAATTTGAAAAGAAGTAAGTTGTTGATGAAAAATGTTAGATTTTCATTCAATGCAAACATATGGATATAATGGATATCTATGCTAACAAGTTTCAATTTCAATTTTGAATTAAGAGGTACACAATATATAGAGTAAGCCACTCGTATGTCAAAAATGTTATATGATTTTAGAATTTAGACTTGAAGTTCAATTACAGATGCCAAACAAAATTTTAACTAAGGAAAATTAAATTTTCTTCAAATGATGTCTTATAATATTATACTTGTGTCAATCTTTCTTTTAGCCATGTCCAAGTGAACAATGATGTTGCTATAAAGTTTTATGAGAAATTTGGATTCGAGATTGTTGAGGAGAAAAAGAACTATTATAAGCGGATTGAGCCAGCCGATGCTTATGTTTTACAAAAGTCTTTCCGTGACAAGCCTGACAAGCAAGAATCTACAGAGCCCGCAAAAACCAAGTGAAATGTTAATAGGATTAAATTCAATTCAGGTGAAATATGGATTCAATAGAAGTAATTAAGCAGTGGATCCAATATATAAGAAATATGTGAATCAAATCCTTAACAGAACTTTTGATAGATGCAGATGTGATCCAGAATGTGTCTGATAAAGATTATGTGAGGACAGGTTTGTAAATGTGAAAATGTGAAGACCATCTAGTGGAAGAAATGTGAAAATGTGAAGCAGAATGAGACCACTTGTGAAAAAATTATTTTAAAGAGGAAAAAAGGAGTTCCATTACAGAACATTTGTTTCCTCAGAAGTTGGTTTTGTATTCACCATTTCTATTTGTTCTGATCAAGAAAGTAATGTTTCGATATCATCATTTATTACTTCAAACAATTTAACAAACTTTTCTACTTCTCTTTACATGTGGATTTATTGGTTATAGAGTGCTGGAGGCAATTCAGATATAATTACTATTTTCCCCTAAACATAAATTTATTTATACATGTCATGATAAGTTTGGGAAGCTAACTTCATTTTATTACCGACATAGAAAGGAGGTTCATAAGTACTTATTTGGATTTAGCATAATGGATGTATATTACAGGGCAGCAACTTACAAACTATTACAATAAGTCTTTGTATCATAATGTATGGAGAAAGGTTCTAGATGTGTGCCAAGTCCCTGTGATATAATTACTGTTGTATCAATATTGAGGCTGGCCAATTGTGATTACTTAAAGGATTTGTGCAGCCAAAATTTGTTTTTGATAATACCTCAGGATATTGCTTTGGATGAATGAAAAATCAAGTCCTACCCAACGAATCGCCTAACTTTTAGCGCTATCGGTTGGTTTTGGTCGTGATTTACGTGTAGTGTCGACTACAGTTCAGAGATAATGAGCTGGGCGGTCACGTGGTCTTGTGATGTCAGAGTAGTCCGCGGCTACACAAGGTAAGCCTAGCTAGTACTATACATCTATACAGCACATACTTATACGTTAGATCTTCCATTTGAGTTTTTCGAGTAAATGGTTATTCTAGCTTTATGATGTAGATATTTTCAGTTTCAAAACATTCCATTTACACCATTTCAAAGATTTGAACAAGTATATATCTAACTTTAGATTAGAGAATCAGTCCAATTTGATAGCGATATCAAATAGATGTTCGGATCAGTCTGGACTGAGATTTAGATAGAATATTACGTAAATAAAAATATGTGTAATAAAAAAAACAGTATAATGTAACACTATCTTTTTACGAGTAAAATCACAAAAATAAAAAAAATAGTATAATGTAACACTATCTTTTTACGATTAAAATCACAAAAATAAGCATGAATATATCTATAATGCATGTTTTTGTTTCAAACTTCTGCCATAACGATGCAAAACCGGCACAGTTTTTGAGTAAAAATAAAATGTGGATGGTTGTCAGTTATGTGATATTGGAATAACAGTACTGATCTTATACCGAAAATAATATGTATATCTATATTGTTGCCTTTGAAACTTTATCCATAACGTTTACTAAAAAGCAGAAATACATCAATGATATTTCTGATATAGGTTTTATAATTACAGTATAAGTGTAGATTTGAAAAAAACCCAACAAAAACCCATTATTTAAAAATTATACTAATCCTTAAAACAGCCTATTTATTGTCGATCCTTTTGTATATCATACCGAGATTTAAATAGTGTGATATATGAACATACTTAGTGATATTTAAATAAGTATATTTAGTGTGGTTATGCTGTAACCCTTCTTGTATGACTATACATATAGATTCGAAACGGTGAAAATACATGCTTAGAATTCTTACTTATACCTTAGAAATTACGGAAGATTGCTATATATGCCACGATTCCATTATTGAGTACTTGACTGGGATAAATGTTAATGTAAACCTTTAGTTGAAATAGTTCTTAGAACCATTTTTGTTTCTGAATAAGACAACTTCCATTATTATTGTGTCTGTGTATGACATATATATATGTGTGTGTGTGTGTAATATATATTCCTAGGTATGATCAAGGATATTTTATTTCCATTTGCTTTTACATCTTTATTTTAAAAATGGAGGTGTCAATAAAATACCTAGAGCATAGATGTACGGGGTCTCCATAATTCAAATCACAATCCAATTGACGGATGTCCTAGCCTGATTGACAGTAAGACAATAGCAAATACTGGTACCCGATATAGTCCAGCGAATAGCAAATTGCCTGCGGCCAGGAAATTTAAGGTGAGTTCGATGAATGGCGTTGCTACAGGTAAACAACATCCTGGTCCAGGTATTACATAACCATCAAACCATAGGCATGGCTAATTATATATCTATATCTGTGTATCTATTTGTATATCGATTGAAAATTGAACGCGACCGCACTGGCTTAAAAAAATAGTTTGTTTTGCTTAATATTTCAATATTTTAATCTTTTGTAATATCAAAAATAAATTCTTTCTACCACATGTTGAAACGTATTACGGTATTGTAATAAATGTATCTCAATTTATTTGGTTAGAAACACACAACACAATGTTTGTAATGATCAATTATTGGTGTGTACATACGACAAGCATCATATCCTCGATGTTTTAATCAAGGATTTCTTTACTTGTTACGTAAAATTTCATTTTACAGTCACAAACTTTGCAATTCACAATATATCAAAGATACAGACTACAGGAAAATATTATCTAATTAAAGGGACAATTCACTCACGCTAATTCTTTTACATAACCAAGAAGCAAAATATGGCATAAATGTATTGTTCTACATTTCTTATGAAATATATAACATAAGATATTGACAAATTCCACGTCATTGTTTAGTATTTTTAATTGATGCCGTTGTAATTACAAATCGTTGATCAATACGATTAAGCAGGTACAATATGTACGCTGTACCAATATCCGAGCCAAAGTCACGCACGTTAAACAAATGAACTACATAAGCACTGTGGAGGTGATATAATGATTTTTTAGGCAAGACAATTCACCTAATAAGGTAAACACACTTCTGTCATAGCGATTTGAGCTGTTCTAGACAAAAGTAGCATTACTCTACGAGCAAGGGACTGGGTTCGGCATACAAGATATTCGACCACAATGTGTAATGGCGGACAGCGAGTGAGTTTGAACATTTCACACGCATTTCACCACCATGGGATGTTCTGACATATCACAGTAAAACCGACTGATCTAATTTCCATTAGAACTGGGGGTTTTCCGATATAATGTTCTCGTCGAATGAATTGTCCCTTTAAAGCTTATTCGTTGCTGAACTCCTCAACAAAAAAAATCTGAAACTTTTATTTCTATGCGGATTTTCTTTCATAATTACACGAAGATACCTGCTATTAGAGCATAAATTAGAGTATTTGAATTTAACTTTTTAGTTATTTACATTCAAGCCAAAGTTATTGTATGATTAAATTCACTCAAAAGTAATCATAAAAAAATTGTTGATCGGCTTTTCCTGTGACCGTCGATATAAGTGATAGCACATCAGTGCCACGGACTATTTTGACGTCACACGCTTTAGAGCTAGAAAATATGCATAATCGGGTGGTCAGAAAATTTGACCTCGATATCGACGGCTTACGGGTTATCCCGGTCGCGCGCGGTACGGAGAGATTTCTACACGTGCTATTAAAGCCATTTCCAGCATAAACTGAAATTATCATTTTTGACTGCACAAATCCTTTAAAGTGAATGCTCATGTAATTTATTAACATTTTATAATCTGTTAAAGGGAAATTAACTCTAGAAACTCCTGTGCTACTAAGAAACTTTAATAGAATTTCGGGGAGATTTGTAAAAAGAGAAAAAACAAATATGTTTATATTAATTTGTAATGTTTGTATATGGTATGTTGAAAATAAAATATTCAAAAATGTCATTTTTATATGATTTGTTGGTAGCCATATACAGGGTGTCCCAAAAAACATGTCCCGAGTTTGACGCTTTATACAAAATATTTTGATAGACGGAGGAATTTGATCTATTTACCATGAGAAAGGTAGTGATCTGCTCTGTACAACGATATATAACAACCCGGACAAATACCTTTTTGTTAAAACCTATATTGAAAATTGAGCGAAAGTCATATTTTGCTAATTTTGCGATTTGTTCAGAAAATCAATAAGTTTCATTTTAAGATTGGGCGCATGGTGTCCACCCTTCTTTTCGATGATATGATGAATTCTTGTCTTTAAAATTCCTCACCACCTCAAAATTCTGTTATTCTACTTCCTGGAATGGACTGCATACATGGGTGACATTTTCATAATATTTCATTTACTTAAGTAGGGGATTTTCCAACCGCATTGTAGAGTTCAATATATTCAGCCTGAATCTTCATGGTGCTAGAAAGTCACCAAAATGTGACATCATCGATGATGTCATATATATATTGTATATAAATAAAACTCATAATTGGATTTGAGCCAGCAAAGATTACATTAATATTGAAGTTTATGAGAAAGGTATGATTACTATTTGTCTTTGGTTAAACAAATTTATTTTTTTTTCTTTTAAACGATGATCAGCAAAATCATTGTAGCATTGGTCATTTCATGAATTAATCAAAATGTTTATCACTTGACTTGCTTGCAAATGTTCCTTTTCAAATGAAATTGTGTGATATTCATGTATTTACTAATTAGGTAAAAAGAAATGATGATATGGGCATTACTAAGATTGAATTGTATAGTGCTTTCTTTCTGGAAAATGTATTTAAGTAGCTGTGTGTTCTATCAGATCACAATTGATATTCCTCTCTAATATCCCATTATTTCTGACTAATTTTGCCACCCCTCTCCCAGACTCGCATCCCCTCCCCCACCTAAGCCTCAAACTCCATTTTCCCTAATACATCTTACTCCTTTTACATTCCCCATCCCTTGCCACCCTTTCAGCCTCCCAACTCCAATCCCTAATTAACCTACCCACACATTAACTTTGGTGATTTGTTTGAAAATAAAATGCCTGAATATATTTATTAAATTCCTCAATTTACAGTTGTATGTTTATTTAGGGTGTTATTTTGTTTCTAGTTAATATATACTGTAAGTACATGTACCTTACTCATTCCAAGGCTGTGTGCTGTTGAATGTCAGATTTTAGCCTCGATTCCAATGTAAGAAACCATACATGTCTGTTTCAGACATCTTTAGTGTTACTAAAGATGAAACTGTTAAAGATGCTCCACCGCTGACAAATGTATTTTTTCACTATCAAAAACAGGATAAGACAATTTGGTATTTTTCTTCAGTTACAAAAGTTACTTACTTACCATTACCACCATTGGAAAGTTTGAGCTTCTAATTTTACTTCAAGATAAAAATATTAGAAATAATAAATTGCATCCCGAAAAATTCTGTGGCACTGTTCTATATAGAACGAAGATCTGACTGCGCATGCACCAAAAGCAAAATCCCCCGCCCATCACAGTTGGCGGGGGATATACAAATGGGTTCCGTCTGTCCGTCCGTCCGTCCGTATGAATGATTTCTGGAGCATAACTCTAAAACCAGTAGAGATATTTCCACGAAACTTCATACACACATTGGTCTTATGGTCTAGTAGTGCCTTTTGCTATATTTAGGTTTTCATTTTTTGCATTTTTTCCGTAACCATGGAAACATTGCTGAAAATATCATATTTTTGTACCAGGTTCGTTTCCGGAGCATAACTCTAAAACCAGAAGAGATATTTCCACGAAACTCCATAGGCACATTAGTCTTATGGTCTAGTAGTGCCTTTTTGCTATTTTAAGGTTTTCACTTTTTGTACTTTTTTCTGTAACCATGGAAACATTGCTGAAAATGGCGGATTTTGTGTAAGAATCGTTTTCGGAGCACAACTCTAAAACCAGCAGAGATATTTCCATGAAACTTCATAGACACATTGTTCTTATGGTCTAGTAGAGCTTTTTGCTATTTTTCGATTTTCATTTCTTGCACTTTTTCCGTAACCATGGAAACATTGCTGAAAATGTCATATTTTTGTACCAGGTTCGTTTCCGCAGCATAACTGGAAAACAGGTTGAGATATATGCACGGAACTCCATAGGCACATTAGTCTTATGGTCTAGTAGTGCCTTTTGCTTTTTTGAGGTTTTCACTTTTGTACTTTTTTCTGTAACCATGGAAACATTGCTGAAAATGGCAGATTTTTGTGTAAGAATCGTTTCCGGAGCACAACTCTAAAACCAGCAGAGATATTTCCACTTCATAGACACATTCATTTTATGGTCTAGTAGTACCTTTTGCTATTTTTAGGTTTTCATTTTTTGCACTTTTTCCTGGGTGTTTAGGTCATCTGACCCTAAGGGTCAGGATGACCTATAGTCATCATGTTTCGTCCGTCGTCGTGCGCCGTGCGTTAACTTTTCACATTTTGAACTTCTTCTCAAGTTCTACCAGTGGGATTTGGCTGAAACTTGCATGAAATGATCCTTACATGGTCCCAACATAGTGTTGTTATTTTTCGGGTCGATCCGAAATCCAAGATGGCCGCCACAGCCGCCATCTTGAAAGCACATTTTGAACTTCTTCTCAAGTTCTACTAGTGAGATTTGGCTGAAACTTACATGAAATGATCTTGACATGGTCCCGACAAAGTGTTGTTATTTTTCGGGTCGATCCGAAATCCAAGATGGCCGCCACAGCCGCCATCTTGAAAACACATTATGAACTTCTCCTCAAGTTCTAGTAGTGGGATTTGGCTGAAACTTACATGAAATGATCCTGACATGGTCCCGACAAAGTGTTGTTATTTTTTGGGTCGATCCGAAATCCAAGATGGCCGCCACAGCCGCCATCTTGAAAACACATTATGAACTTCTCCTCAAGTTCTAGTAGTGGGATTTGGCTGAAACTTACATGAAATGATCCTGACATGGTCCCGACAAAGTGTTGTTATTTTTCGGGTCGATCCAAAATCCAAGATGGCTGCCACAGTTGCCATCTTGAAAACACATTTTGAACTTCTTCTGAAGTTCTACCAGTGGGATTTGGCTGAAACTTGCATGAAATGATCTTGACATGGTCCCTACAAAGTGTTGTTATTTTTCAGGTCGATCTGAAATCCAAGATGGCCGCCACAGCAGCCATCTTGAAAACACATTTTGAACTTCTTCTCAAGTTCTACCAGTGAGATTTTGCTGAAACTTGCATGAAATGATCCTGACATAGTCCCGACAAAGTGTTGTTATTTTTCGGGTCGATCCAAAATCCAAGATGGCCGCCACAGCCGCCATCTTGAAAACACATTTTGAACTTCTTCTCAAGTTCTACCAATGAGATTTAGCTGAAACTTGCATGAAATGATCCGAAATCCAAGATGGCCGCCACAGCAGCCATCTTGAAAACACATTATGAACTTCTTCTCAAGTTCTACCGGTGCGACTTGGCTGATACTTGCATGAAATGATCCTGACATGGTCCCGACAAAGTGTTGTTATTTTTCGGGTCGATCCGAAATCCAAGATGGCCGCCACAGCCGCCATCTTGAAAACACATTATGAACTTCTCCTCAAGTTCTAGTAGTGGGATTTGGCTGAAACTTACATGAAATGATCCTGACATGGTCCCGACAAAGTGTTGTTATTTTTCGGGTCGATCCGAAATCCAAGATGGCCGCCACAGCCGCCATCTTGAAAACACATTATGAACTTCTCCTCAAGTTCTAGTAGTGGGATTTGGCTGAAACTTACATGAAATGATCCTGACATGGTCCCGACAAAGTGTTGTTATTTTTCGGGTCGATCCAAAATCCAAGATGGCTGCCACAGTTGCCATCTTGAAAACACATTTTGAACTTCTTCTGAAGTTCTACCAGTGGGATTTGGCTGAAACTTGCATGAAATGATCCTGACATGGTCCCGACAAAGTGTTGTTATTTTTCGGGTCGATCCGAAATCCAAGATGGCCGCCACAGCCGCCATCTTGAAAACACATTTTGAACTTCTTCTCAAGTTCTACCGGTGGGATTTGGCTGAAACTTACATGAAATGATCTTGACATGGTCCCGACAAAGTGTTGTTATTTTTCGGGTCGATCCAAAATCCAAGATGGCCGCCACAGCCGCCATCTTGAAAACACATTTTGAACCTTACATGGTACCGATAAAGTGTTGTTATTTTTCGGGTCGATCTGAAATCCAAGATTGAAATCTTGAAAACACATTTTGGACTTCTTCTCAAGTTCTACCAGTGCGACTTGGCTGAAACTTGCATGAAATGATCCTGACATGGTCCCGACAAAGTATTGTTAATTACATCTCTGGTTGATCCCAAATCAAAGATGACTACCATGACACTATATCTAATTAATTTCCTATATGTTAAGGCCCTTTGGCCTCTTGTTTGAAATAAAATTTGTTGAAAAAAATTGAAAATGATCCTGACATGATCATGACAAAGTGACACCATATATAATTAATTTTACTATTGTCAAGGTAGTCAGATGACCGTTAAGGCCCTTTGGGCCTCTTGTTTTCATACACATAAGTCTCCACAATCAAACTTACTTCAGCTTTGATATCTCCATTGGCGGGGGATCTGAATGACTATGTCTTTGTTTTCCATACACATAAGTCTCCACAATCAAACTTACTTCAGCTTTGATATCTCCATTGGCGGGGGATCTGAATGACTATGTCCTTGTTTTCCATACACATAAGTCTCCACAATCAAACTTACTTCAGCTTTGATATCTCCATTGGCGGGGGATCTGAATGACTATGTCCTTTTTAGGTCATCTGACCCGAAGGGTCAGGATGACCTATAGTCATCATGTTTCGTCCGTCGTCGTGCGCCGTCCGCCGTGCGCCGTGCGCCGTCCGCCGTGCGCCGTCCGCCGTGCGTTAACTTTTCACATTTTGAACTTCTTCTCAAGTTTGACCAGTGGGATTGAGCTGAAACTTACCTGAAATGATCCTGAGATGCTCCCGACAAAGTGTTGTTATTTTTTCGGGTCGATCCAAAATCCAAGATGGCCGCCACAGCCGCCATCTTGAAAACACATTTTAAACTTCTTCTCAAGTTCTACCGGTGCGATTTGGCTGAAACTTGCATGAAATGATCCTGACATGGTCTCGACAAAGTGTTGTTATTTTTCGGGTCGATCCGAAATCCAAGATGGCCGCCACAGGCGCCATCTTGAAAACACATTTTGAACTTCTTCTCAAGTTCTACGGTGCGATTTGGCTGAAACTTGCATGAAATGATCCTGACATGGTCCCGACAAAGTGTTGTTATTTTTCGGGTCGATCCGAAATCCAAGATGGCCGCCACAGCCGCCATCTTGAAAACACATTTTAAACTTCTTCTCAAGTTCTACCGGTGCGATTTGGCTGAAACTTGCATGAAATGATCCTGACATGGTCCCGACAAAGTGTTGTTATTTTTCGGGTCAATCCGAAATCCAAGATGGCCGCCACAGGCGCCATCTTGAAAACACATTTTGAACTTCTTCTCAAGTTCTACCGTGCGATTTGGCTGAAACTTGCATGAAATGATCCTGACATGGTCCCGACAAAGTGTTGTTATTTTTCGGGTCGATCCGAAATCCAAGATGGCCGCCACAGCCGCCATCTTGAAAACACATTTTAAACTTCTTCTCAAGTTCTACCGGTGCGATTTGGCTGAAACTTGCATGAAATGATCCTGACATGGTCCCGACAAAGTGTTGTTATTATTCGGGTCGATCCGAAATCCAAGATGGCCGCCACAGGCGCCATCTTGAAAAACACATTTTGAACTTTCTCAAGTTCTACCAGTGCGATTTCGCTGAAAACTTGCATGAAATGATCCTGACATGGTCCCGACAAAGTCTTGTTATTTTTCGGGTCGATCCGAAATCCAAGATGGCCGCCACAGCCGCCATCTTGAAAACACATTTTGAACTTCTTCTCAAGTTCTACCAGTGCGATTTGGCTGAAACTTGCATGAAATGATCCTGACATGGTCCCGACAAAGTGTTGTTATTTTTCGGGTCGATCTGAAATCCAAGATGGCCGCCACAGTCTCCATCTTGAAAACACATTTTGAACTTCTTCTCAAGTTCTACCGGTGCAATTTCGCTGAAACTTGCATGAAATGATCCTGACATGGTCCAGACAAAGTGTTGTTATTTTTCGGGTCAATCCGAAATCCAAGATGGCCGTCACAGCCGCCATCTTGAAAACACATTTTGAACTTATTCTCAAGTTCTACCGAAGGGATTTGGCTGAGACTTGCATGAAATGATCCTGACATGGTCCAGACAAAGTATTGTTACATCTCTGGTTGATCCCAAATCGAAGATGACAACCATGACACTATGTATAATTAAGTTCCTATATTTAAAGGCCCTTGGGCCTCTTGTTTGAAATAAAATTTGTTGAAAGAAATTGAAAATGATCCTGACATGATCCTGACAAAGTGACACCATATATAATTAATTTTACTGTTGTCAAGGTAGTCAGATGACCGTTAAGGCCCTTTGGGCCTCTTGTTTATATTATTTTTGTGTTAATTAGGCATATATATACACGATTTAACACCATTTGTTGTTCAAATGATGAGTATCATTTATAGTCTGTCGGCGTGGAGCATCTTTAACCTAAACATTTTTGTGGTAATCTTGTAATTATTTTAGAGGTCTTTGTGCAAGAAGCGCTGGGCTAAAATTTAAAAATGAAAGGTTTTGCACAACAGACAGTTTTGTGAATGTTGAACCCTCAGAAATATCCCCATGTTGTACGTCTAATATTGGATTGATCCTGAAGAATCCCTATTTATACACGGGCGAAACTGGTCGACTGAAAATAAACCTGAAAACCAACCACACTCTGAATCAAATGTCATCACATTTTGATTTTCACCATTTCCCAATCACCCTGCTTACATTGGTTATCCAATGGAGTATAACCTGCGAGTAACTTTAGACACGGCGTTGGTTCCATAGCCATATCTTTCTCCTTTCTTCTTAATATTGGATTAGGCTCAAATATGAAATAATCATAGTGCCAACCTGTTCAAGATCATTCTCTGCAAAACCTTGACTGCACCAAAATTAGTAATTAATGTTACAGTAAATCAGAAGATACAGACAGGATGGATAATACTTGTATAATTATATACATGTATTTTAAATCCTTTGTCAGTGAAACAAATGAAACTACGGGATGGATATTGGATGACGCTTATATTTTATATTATAGTTACTGTTACTCAACTTTGTTTTGCGATCAATGATCAAGATCAAGATCAATGTAAACTCGCGAAAGTTTATCAGTGCGAATTTATATCTTCCACACAAGTTTTGCACAATTAGATTCGAGGATATTTCCATTTAATTTCAAATCCACAGATTCTAATATTGCGAAAATGCTTTGAAACGGAAATTGCGAAAGAGAGTAAGTTTGCAGTATATAGAGCATTATGATATCAAAGCTTTCAGAATTTGAAATTGCATCCAATGACAACAGACTGGAACGCATTTGTACCGCCTATACATTATAACGCACAGCAAGGTAGAAGGTAAGATATAACGATGTGATCAAAGAATCTAGACAATCGCATGCGCTTGCATTGTAGCTCATATATAACAGCTGCTTTAATAAAAGTATAACAGAAAAGTGCTACTGATAGCTCTAGGTCATACAAAATAGTTAACAATAGCCCTATTCCGTTGTGATTTAAGCAACTTTATTCGGGAAAACCACCGTTATAATGAACCTCTGGGGACCAACAAAATGAATAGTCATAATACGCAATATCAACGGCGTTTTGGGGTAAAATAATTACTAGTATTAAGACTGCTAGAACTACTTTTCCTTGATATATTTTTCGCATCAAGTATCAAGAGTAAAAATAACTCTTATTGAGTAAACATAAAAGCACGATCGAGCAATTTTGATTTCGCGGTTTTAAAACGTTGAAGCACTTCATACCTAAGGGTTAGTTGGACATATTACTGTTTTTTGGGGTTTTTTTTAGTTCTTATAATAATTTTATACATAAATTAATTTGAAACAAATAGGTGACGATTTGTGTTTACTTTGCCACGTTATCGCAGCAAACAGCCATCAATTTTATCAGATGTCAGTCAGATTTATCATAATAAAAACTTACGAACCTCAACGACTTAGCCGAACAGTTTAATGGCCCTGTCGTATCTTATGTCTGTTCGAGTTCATTAGATTCGGTGAGCCCTTTGGACCACGGGCGATTGCGGTTAACAAAGAGAATTTATAAGCTATCTTGCTAAAAATAAGTGAACAGGTTTGGCAACTATAGGTCGTGTAATCGACGCTATTCTGTTTGACTTTAGCGACTAAAAACATATTTATCTCAAGTAACCTGTTCAAAAAAACTATACACGACCGTATTCCGGAAATGGTATATTTCATTTAACGTGTCACCCTGTCAATGCCAATCGTTTTATCCGACTGGAGTATTTTTTGAAAACATAGTAAAATTCTGTCAATTCCCCAAACCAAAATACAATTAGCATACAGGGTTCACAGGTCATATATAGTTACATGGTGATGTATGTGCGGATTTAGTCGCTAAAGCTAGTTGAGTATGGGAAGGAGCTTTATATCCTTCTCGTTTACTAGTATATATTTATACTACATGTACAGGGGCGTAGGAAGCGGGGGGGGGGGGGGGGGGGGGGGGGGGGGGGGGGCGCATTTCCTAAAAGGCTCAAGCACATAATGTCAAACCTTAAATTGTAAAAAATCAATACACCAGAGTGTCCATAGACCATTTAAGACTTTTAGAGGTCTAGATCAAAATTCGGTAAAAACATGTTATATGGTACATTAGTGGCGTAGGAAGATGAAACGTCATGGGGGGGGCAAAGGTCCTCAATATTTTGTAACCCCCCCCCCCCCCCCCCCCCCCCCCCACACCTCAGGAGGAGAGATTAATTCAACTCCCAAACCATATAATACATGCTTAATGTACATTTTTCATATATCACTAAATTTAATCCTTGTACACATTTATAGACAGTGAGGTCGGTAAAAGGAAATTAACGAATACGCAAATTGGCCAAATTAGCGTGTGAGCGTCGAAGGCGCGAGATTTTGGTGTTTTATAAGGTGTCTGAGGGTGACCCCCGGGATGAGTTTTATGTATTTTGATGATTTTGCGATCGCCCGGAAGCGCGAGATTTTGGTGTTTGGGGGGTCCGGGGTCTCCCCCGGGAAAAAAAAATTACGATTTAGAATGGCTTAGATGAGTTTTACGATGCATTTGATGAATTTGCGAGCGCCCAAAGGCGCGAGAATTTGGTGTTAGGGGGGTCCGGGGGTCTCCCCCGGGAAAAAAAAATTACGATTTAGAATGGCTGAGATGAGTTTTACGATAAAGTTTAATGATTATAAAGCGTTCTTAACATGGTAATTTTTCGATTTAAAGCTACCTGCATTTAGAAATGATAATTGTGTCGTCATAACATTATGCAACCCTACTCGATCTGAATATACCGGCTTCACACCATCGGCACATTGTTGTGTAACATAAAAAAAAGAATTCATTGTCTCGCTAAGACATAAACAAATTGATCTTTTAAGAGACATTTTTTTAAATAGTACATAGAATCCCTTTATGGACATTTTTAGTCTAGTTTGTGTGTATTGAATTGACATTATGTGCTTGAACATTTTAGGAAATGCGCCGCGTAGCGGAAAATTTTCTAGAATGAAGTACGAAAAATGTGCAGGAGGACCCTTTTTTTCTTTCAAATAAGCATTTTTAGAAAATTTTAGTCGGCGAAAATGGGGGGGCAAAAAGACATGTTTGCCCCCCCCCCCCCCCGTCCTGGGGAACGGGGGGCAGTTGCCCCCCCCCCCCCCCACCCCCCACCCCCCCCCCCCACCCCCCCCCCCCCCCGCTTCCTACGCACCTGTAATTCATTCAAATTCAAACGCGGCATGGGCATCACTCACGTCATCCTCGGTACTCCAGGGGTTCCGATCACTTTCGATCTCCCTGGACTATCTCATAGTAAAACTGGAGGCAACAGAATAGAACAGGTAATTTAGTCATTTGATGTACATCAAAAGAGCCGTATAACGGTACACTGTGGTTGACTCTGTGGCTTTGATGTTAGGCGTCGCTCTCTCTTTAGTCTTCAAAGGAAATCTTTGCTAGCCTGTGATTGGTCAAATGTTTTCCGCTGAGCTGCCTTCAATTTCACTATGAGATAGTCCAGGGGTGTAGAGATCGTAAGTGATCGGAAGCCCTGGAGTATCGAGGATGCACTCACGTGTTCTTGTCACCAATCCTTACATTTGTCCTGTTTATCTTTGCTGTAGGATTGTTGGTAGGGACGGTGGTCTTTTGGATTATCTTCTTGTACTCCGTGTTTTCCTGGGGTTATTACCTACATTGGTAGTCCCGACGGATTTCTGCATCATATATATATATATATAGGATAACGATCCGTACAGGTAAAACTGGTTTCGTACATTTGGAATTAACCTACGAGGCCATTTGATAACACAGATGTCTCAAAAGTGGAAATATCTTATTTTAAGGATCCTGCGTTTTTTTTATCTTAATTCTTGACGTCTTGGATTCAGTCCAAACGAAAGTTAACAGAGATGGACTACGGTTACACCACTGAGAACTCCGAATCTGTGTTTCAAAAGCATTGTCTGTGTCAATAATGTACCAAATTCAAACAATATACTAGTGGTTTTCATTCAAAATCACTGAACCCAACCGGATGTGGGTAACTGTAGTTACGCTCAACAAAAATGGTGACGGTGATTAGGTCAGATTTCGCATGCCTCAGTTTATGTAATTTGCGATATTTTTAAGGTTTTTATTCGTGTCTCACGAATCATTTTTGTATAAAAATAAAATTTGAAGCGTAACGCATACGTAAATGACAATGAATAAGCGAAACAAGTCACCCCAATATTGACATTTAGTGGGTAACTGAAATTTAAATGTGCGTAACCGAGTTATGTTTTTAAGGCGAATGGTGGGTAACTGACAAACATGGAGCGCAACTGACGAATTAGGCTTGGATCGACCAACCTATAATACTTTTTTTTTCATTATTTATGCATACTTAGGGCTTTTCACATATGGGTTGTTTTTGTTCTGTTTTTTATTATTCTTCTGTACAGAAACTTGTATACAAAGGACCTCCGATATCTCGTTTAAAATTCGTTAAATAATTTAATACGCCACTCGCCTAAAGGCTCGTGGCATATCAAATTATTGAACTCGTTTGATAAATTTCATATCATATAGTCACTCATGTAAGATCCTCTCTGAATCTGTCGCGTCGTGTTGTGCAATGTTTTAAAACGTCTAAAGATACATGTCTAGCCCATATAAAATTTCGGTGACAGAATGAGTAATATTGTGTAGTTTACAAAGTAATATAACTTCATAAATATGTGTCGATACACCCGGTTAAATTATAATAACTTTGTGAAACCTCACTGATAGTTCAAATGATAATATTTGTTAGAGTGTCTAACATATTCCTTTCAATATAAAGAATATGTGAATATTATATAGCATGTAACTGATAACATATACATAAGAAATTTGTTAAATGTATGATTTAATATATTTTAAGCATTAATAAATTCATGTTGTTTTTAACTGTGCATTGCATCGATCATAATACTTTAATGCTTTGTTTTCCTAATTAATACCTTCATTTTAGTTTGTCAAACATGTATCCTGACCTTGGCGACAAGGTCGTCTCGTAAAGAGCGACAATTTTTTACGAAAATATGTCGCAGTAATAAGGGACATGAAAAATCCAACTGCAAATATGACCACTTTTGATGTATCTGTGCGTTTGAACTTGGAAAACAATATATATGTATGTAGATTGACTTCATAAGTAATATTAGTTTTTATACCCAACTTATAAATTGTAAATTTCTGGTAATATATTTATGTGACATGAATAAAACGTGTATTTATGCAAATGTTTTACAATAAATGTAATATATCAGGTGCCAAAAAAATTTGACGTGCGATTTTTTCTCTAGTAATCTATTGAAAACCATCAGGTTTGATGAATTAAGATGTCAAAATCATTCAAATGGGCCGATATTCATGTATGGTGCCTTATAAACATTAGTTTCAACACATGATTTATGTGCTGTTAATGCCTTATAAATGTATGTTTAGATGGAAACAAACCTGCACTTTGCAATTACTTTTAACACTGTAAAAATGTCGAATGAAATTGTAGACCACAACTTGCCTTCATGGTCTGACTGTATGCACTCATTTCACTGCATTGAAGATGTAAATATGATTTTTGGCCTTATTTACACTTACAAAATTCAAACCTATCCATTGTAAGCATTGATATTCTCAAATTTTTTGTAATATTTGGTGGTGAATAAAATATCAAAAAGTTCTTCTTGATTCGTGAGTATGAAAATTACGGCACATCTTTACTATGTCCTTTTTTATAGTTTGGTCCAGAAGCGTTATGCGAAAAAATTAAAATGTTAAAATGTATTGTTTAAGCGTTGAGCCAATTTGGTATCATAAAACGTTATGCATTGATGTTTTTGTTTAAATATAACGTTAGGAGTTAGGACAGCTCGTACTTTATCTTAAAAAAGCCAGATTAATCAGGGACACCAAAAGGTGAAATCGCGAAGGTTTAATAAGTGTTTTAGATCAAATTAGAACGACAATACAACCTGTCCTGGCGACCATCTCCATATAACAACACTTGTTTTGATAAGACCACTTTTGGGGTCCCAACATCACTTACAAAATATGTACGGTCTCTACACCCTGGACTATCCCATAGTCAAACTGGAGGCAACACAACAGATACTTTGACTGTGTGGCTTTGAAATTTGCCTCCAGTTTTACTATGATATAGTCCAGGGGTGTAGAGATCGTAAGTGATCGGAACCCAACGGCCAACGTCACCACAGCGTGACCAGTTATATGAAATTTTGTTTGTTTTCGTGGTTACAATATCAATACGGGACAACGAACATAAAAGAACAAATGATGTTTTAGACACAATTATCATCGTCGTTCCATCAACTAACCACAAATATTTCTATCCACAAAATTATTTGAAGGCTTCAAACCATGAAATAAATTACCCACGAATAATTCATGTAATACAGTATACATATATTTGAGATAAGTTTTTTCAAATTCCATTGGTTGTTCTTCATAGACAAGTTTTACTTAGAAATGTCAGTATTTGTTAATGTTTAATATATATATACACAGTTTAATTATGATAAATTAATTGAATGATAGGCCTAAATGGGCCTACCATACCATATAAAGTTTGACCTTTGAACGTTTCCTTATTTTAGCTTGCACTGTTTTTGTATAATCACATTACCTTCACATTTTTACTGTAAAGAAACAGGTCATGTGTATATAATAGTGTTACATGCCTTACCTGGCGTTAATAGTCAATTTCATAACCTGTTCCGTACCGTCGGTGTGTGACAGCGTGATGTATTGAGAAAAATAGCTTCAGGTGGCGTTAACGTTACGTTCTATCCTCACTGTTACACGGGAGTTAATATCATTTAAATACTTCAATTAATGTATGCACAGCTATATATGTTCAAGGTGGTTTGTATGATACGAACAGCAATAGGTGTCCTAGTCATTAACATATATGTACGTTAATTGCATATTAATTAATATATAGTTTTAATTTCCTTGAAAATATTTCTCCCGAATGGGCCTCACATACTTACCGTCAACAAACAATGTGATGTGTTTGGTGTGAGTCTATTTGTTTGCTATATGTTACGTTAAAAGCACGTGGATATACCGTTAATATGAAATATTTTGTTGTTTCTATTCAATTTGGATGATAAACCATATGTCAAATGGATTATGCAACAACCGGACTTGAGAACGTATGCATGCTATATTTTCTTTGTAGTTTCCTGCATCGTAAACTTGGACGGACACATAGCCGCTTGACATTGGATATGAACATCTTTGTAGGAATACTCTGCACACAACGCTGTGTATGAAACAATAATGATTATCGTTTAATAGATAATATGAATAATAAAGAAGATGACGAACCGGAATAGCATAAGATGTTTACAGTAAGTATACATTTTTTATGAATTCAAAATTGTCTTTAGTGTGTAATATCGTAGTGCCACAAAGTCATTACTGTACACACCTGTCTGAAATGCAGAGCTAGTGGTTAAATGGTAATCACTTTCCCAAAGTCAGATGGCTAGTGATAGAATATAAGAAAGTTCACCGCTGCGTGAGCCAGCGCAAACAATACGTGGCAGGCTAGTGGTTGAAAGGTATACGACTGAACAACGCTATTGATATAATTCATAGAATTTATTTCCTTATTTTATTTAGACTCCCTGTTGATTGATTTACCCTGTAAATTTTACTTCTTTACTTACTATAGTTAGGAATTCTTTATGATAAATATATAAATGGACATAGGGATGAGGAAACAGGTTTGACAAATAATTTCAAACATATTTAAAATAAGGACCTTGAGATAAAGCTTAATAAGTGACATGTTTGTTATTTCATGTTACTTGACTGACTGAAGATCACTTTTGTCTCAGACAATGCATAATAAGACAATAATACAATGATGGAATAGACAGGGGAACTAACACTTCATTTGGATGTGAAGTCTATATACGTAAGATAAATGTCTTAATACTACAATTAAGTTCAGGAAAAGTGTCAAAAGACTAATTCTCATAGCTAACAATATTTATATATTTTTTACGTTAGTTGAAGGTTACATTATATTTGTCAATCTCAAATTCTTTAACAAAATTGTCTCGGTAAGAAGTCTGAATTGCACCAATATTAGATTTATTGTTGTTGTCATTTAAAATAATATACGTTTATGAAATTATGTTTTCGTTATTTATAATATGTTTGTATCAAGAGCATTGGAATAATTTCCGCATGTTTTATTCTCACATTCCTGTGAAGTGAATATTTCATAAATGCGGGAATCTTTCATGTTCATTACTTTGTTTTCAAATCTTATAGATAAAAATATAAATGAAATAACTATTCTTCTGAAATTCAAAGTCACGACTACTTACGATTAAATGTATCAGCGGCGCTGTTTTATCTCAGTGGTATAGGCCACCAAACAACCAAGTTGGGCATCGTCAATTACCTACAAAGGAAACATGTTAAAATAACGGACATACGGATATTTCCACAGCGGTTTGGATCGTTTACGGCAAAGATAAACGTTGAACCCAATGCTGCCGCAATTCTCGAAAGCCCAGGATTCTGGCCAGAAAGCGTGGTATGTAGACCTTGGCTCCTCAATAGGGAATGGCAAGAAAAACTTGAATCCCAACAGCCAAATGAAGATAGATCGCGATGGACAGCACCGCGAGACCGCAATGATAATGAACGCAATAGAGATTATTGGCATGATGATAGCGAGGATTATTACAACAGATTCAACAGAGGCAATGACAGTTCTTGGAACTATAATGATGCACGCGATAACTTCTATTAGAACACAGCACTCGAATAGAATCGGGGAAAGACAGACGTTTCATATGTCTAAATTAGGACTTCTCGCTGACATCATGGTGTTTACCGTAATGACATGGAATGTAAAAGTGTTGTAAAACTACTACGTGATACGGACTGTGACGTAATGGCGATCACCGAACACAAATTGTGCCAGAAGTCGCACGGCTATCTAGACACGTTAGACGAAAACTACGATGCAGTATGTGCTAATTGTCGTGAATACTCCAACGTTGGAACCGGCGCTGCTTTTCTTATTAAAAAGTCCTTACAATATACCATCCGGAAACTAGACGAAGTAAAGAATGAACGCATTGTTGCCATTGAAGTAACCGGTAAAACATGGAACAGTCCTATATATATATTTGGCGTATATATGCATAGTGATTGCAATATAAATGCTTACTGCGAAACCTTACAAACTTTACACGATCTTCTTTCGTTCTATGACCAACGCGGTAAACTGATTATAGCGGGAGATTTTAATGCAAGGATCCTAGAAAATCCGACATATTCAATTGCAAGACAAAAGGCAAATGCTGTGAAAAATCTAGTTAATGACCTTAACCTGTGCATTCTTAACAATCAACCGTCCAGAACTGGACAAGAATATACCTTCAGATCTTGCCAATCGACGTTAGACTATATATTTATAGACCAATCAACCGCTGCTAGTGTTACAAGCAACCGAATACTAGATAATGGTGATAATGAAATAGCGTCTGACCACCTACCTATAGGAGATTTCAGAAAAGATGGCGATGACGTCACACAAAGGTACATCCGGGCGCTCAAAGGTACAACTCCGTATATCTACACATAAACATAGAGGGAACACAGCCGCTTGGGATGTTTGTTTACATTTTATTGTAATAAATAGTACGACACTCCGAGAACTATTGCGTTATTTTAATTATAAAAAGGGTAAATAAAGATATTTAACAAAAATATTTAGATATAAACATGTTGTATTCATATACTTTACTCTGTTTATATTCCATTTTCGACCGCCACGAGAAAAAAACACGGTCGCCATTAGACCTACGTATAAATATTGACAGAAGTTACAAAATTGACAAAAACTACAAATTAAATTCCAAGTTTCCCCAAATATTATACTGACATTTTAATATGCGATTAATGTTTTCAAATTCTAACTTGGTAAAACACCTTACGATGTGTGATAATGGCCAAATTAAAATTTGCCTCGTAGATCACCCCAAGCGCACGGCAGCCATTACGTACGGTACTGCCGAGATCCCGAATTTCGTCATTTTTCAGAGTCACAAAATTATGTATTCTGGTTAACTTTTTCGTCAGAAATTTTGGAATTTAGTTTATGACATTCAAATGAGTCATTTTATAGTTACTTTTTATCATATTTTAAAACAAAACTTCGAGTATTTTAGGATTCTCGAAGCCGTGCGCAATATGTGTCCTGGTCGGCATTTATAGTAATTACTATCTACCTATATTAATATATCTAAATGTAGTCTATCTAACATGTATTCAAATTATTTAAAAGTAATATCACCTCAATATGAACTTCACATAACGGCACATGGAATAAAAATGGCTAAAAATTAAAAAGTAAACTCATGAAATTGAACGATTTCACTATTTTATTTTTCGAGATATCGGCAGCCATACTGTACGTGTGCGTACATGTACACATACATCTTTATTTATGTGTAACAGTGGTTTATACCATTCATTAAAAATAATATATACATGGGAAATAACGAAATATATATATTTTACAAGTACTTATTGAGATATGTGTTGGTAATTACGTATAAATAGTATTAATTTCCCAATTATTGGCTGTTACCCGAGGTGATCTACCAGCGAAGCCATGCACGAGCGGCCGTGGTCTGGCCAGGTGGTTTACATTTCGTTATATTTATATTAATTAGTGTTATGAACAGATTTTTCGTGTATAAAAGAAATATGATACATTGAAATCAATTATCTATTCATAACTTTTTCACAACATGGATTTCTACGTGTGAACAAAAAGCGGGTACGTGTGACGGCCCGGCACCGCTTCGCAAGCTGGCTTCAACACTAAATCTACACAAATATATTTAGCAATGAACAAGTTGTAAATATAAATGTCTGTAACCTCTGAAACAATAAGAAGCTATTTAAAAAATCAGAATTTGCAAGTATGAAAGTGTATACTTTTGCCAGCGTATCGATTGTGTAGCAGGGATGTACATATCTGTTATTGTTTTTATTAGTCGCCATACTGTGTTTGTACCTTTGAGGACCCGGATGTAAACTTTCTGTGACGTCACGCCATCTTTTCTGAAATCTCCTATAGTCTGCTCAATAGATCTCAATATTGAATATTGTAAAGTACCAGAAAATAGTCCAAGGAACCACACATCTTGGAATAAAGCAAGTACAGACCATTTGATAGCATATCAGTTAGCTCTAACGGAAAAACTTGTCAACATCCGAGAATTTGACATGGATACACAACTTGGTATAGACGCGTTATATGAACAATTGTCATTATGTATGCTATTGTCGCAAAATTCAAGCAATTTCTAAAACCGTACTGGACGCCGAAAATTGAAAACGCGCATAATATGGCTCTTTATAAAAGACAGCTGTGGATAAACGAAAACAGACCGCGAGGGATGCAATTCAAAACATATAAAGAATACAAGGAGGCTAAAAATATATTCCGTAACATGCATCAAATTGCATACAAATCATATATGGACACAATTCACAACGAACTTGATAGCACAGCTGATCTCGATATAAGACTATTCTGGCGAACGATACGGAAACGAAAGAACCCAACGCCAGAAATATGTACATCATTATCACTTGAAGGTGTTGATAGTAGAGATTCCATTGGAATAGCGGGCATTTTTGCAGACTTTTTTGAAAGCCTCCACTCGGATAACTCAAATGAGGAGACGGACTTCGACCCACAACATAGGTACGTAGAGGAATTAGACTCGCCGTTTACGTTTGATGAGATCAACATATGCATACGACAGCTAAAACAGAATAAATCCCCAGTTATTGATAATATAACAAATGAACATATCAGATATGGAGGGAAATTATTGATAGAGAAGATAGTAGAACTGTTCAACTGTATAAGGATTTCAGGGAAAATACCAAAAACGTGGAAAATGGGAATAGTCATTCCAATTTATAAAGATGGACATAAAAAGAAGAACGATCCAAAAAATTACCGTCCAATATCATTACTACCGACCCTTTACAAACTGATGGAAAATGTTATTCGTAATCGTGTCCTTCGATAGATGGAAACGGAAAATATCCAATTCCCTAACAAACGGCAACAAGGATTTCAAGAAGGAAAGAGCTGCACCATGGCATCTTTTAATCTTCACGAATGTATCAACGAAAATCTAGAAAAAAATAATGTTTATGTTGCGTTGTTAGATACATACAAAGCATTCGATACTGTTCAACATAAAGGCATGTTTCAGAAGTTATATGAACTCGGTATAACCGGAAACTTGTTCAGAATGCTTTACAACTCATATAAAGGAATCGTCAGTGCGGTCTTCCACAATAATGTCCAATCACGTTGGTTCAGTGTGAAAAGATCAGTAAGACAAGGAGGAATAATGTCAACTTTTTTTTATACCTCCTCCATATAAACGATCTACTTAACCAATTAGAAGCATCGGCAGCAGGCGCGAGAATTCTGTCAGTTAAATATGCTAACCCATGCCTAGCGGACGATATAGCACTCATTAGCACGAGTCCGAGAGCTCTTCAGTGCCTACTCAACATCGCGGAAGAATATGCGAAGATGTGGAATTTACTTTTAATTCTTCTAAGTGTTCTATAATATCGTTTAAAAACTGTATTACAAATATCACATGGACATTGTACGGGAATATACTCAAGACGGTAAAATCAGAAGTTCATCTAGGAATTGAAGTATCATCGGATCTAAAGATCTCAAACGCTGTGAAAAAGAAAGCATGCAGAAAAGGAAGGAAAGAAATACTAAGCCGTTGACCACTGTTAATATGTATAAGAAGGTAATACTACCAGCCGTGTTATATGGGTCTGAAATATGGAGCAACTTAACGGCAAAAGACAGACAAACGCTAGAAATCTTCCAGCGATGCTCGGCATCTATAGAATCAATAGTGAAACTGAAAAGAAGAAATTGAACTTTCTACACTGCCTGATAAGTAGTCCTCCAAATAGCACAACAAAAGATATTTTCATTCGCAGACTTTTAAAATTCCTGAATTATGACGGAACATCAAAGATACAAGGCGGATTCGTGCCTGATATAGTCAACATTCTTCGCAAGTATAATTTAATAACATATATATCTCAATACGTAATTAATGGGAACTTTCCAAATCGACGCGAGTTGAAATATATAGTAAGAGCTGCAATACACATCCGTGAAAACGCACAACTTAAAAAACGAATCAACAATGACTCTGATTTTAATCGTTTTAAAAATGTAAACATGACATATAGTGAACCATATAAGCTACTGAAATTAGAAAACACCAATAAGAAAGAAGTATTATACGTCTGTAAAATGTTAACTTGCCCTCCTATAGAACACAGTAGCAAAATATGTGTGAAGTGCGGAAAACCTTCCTATGACGTCATTCGGCATTTCGTCACTGAATGTACTACCACATTCATTCTAAGGGACACGTTTATGGACAAAATGATAAATTACTATCCATGGTGTACAGCCATATCTGACGTTGTCGCAGATGAGTGACGAGAAACTTTTAGTGTCTCTTTTTAAAGCAACACATGGCGAACATGACTTTGACAATGATGCTGTGGGCTGCGAATTCGCAAACGATTGTATATATTTCTTGTATAAAGCAGCACAAACGTATTTTAACGCCGTAAACATGGAATGATACCATAAGATGTCAGGGGGATACACCCCTAGCAAAGAACATTGATATGTTGTTTAAGATACGAGACTTTCTAAATTTGATCGATATTGTATATATCAATTATTAATTTTGTTTTCTTTTTCTGTTTTACACACTCTCATTTTTGAGGAATAAAGATTGATAATGATAATGATGCACTCACAAAATAATGACGTCACAAGGGATACTTACCCGCAAGGGAGCTAACACTGTAATATGACGAGATATTTGCTCGCGAAATTAAATCGCACGCGAAAAATCTGCGTTTGCATATTACAGAGTTATCTGCCCTTCTGGGTTGGTACATGTATTTATTGTCACGTGATGTGTTCCCGAGCGTAACGTCATCCCTTTTCAGAGAAAACGACGTGAATTTCGCTTACAAAAGTAATGACGTCAAAATGAATACCTACCCGCAAGGGTGGTTACTCTGTTATATGCAAAGACGTAATAAGTTGATTTACAGTATATGACCACCACATATATTTACCAATTATACGAAAAGGGATAAATAAAATCAATAGAACAAACATATGTACTGTGTTACGCAAATAAATCTACACATTGTATAGTACCTGTAAAAGACGACCGTATTATTTGATATACTGAAAAGTAATGTGAAGGCTTATTTGGTGTAATTTGCTATAAAGAGAGAGAAAAAAATACTATTTCTGGCTGTGTATCTTTCTGTGCATATATTCAAAACTTTGGATTTTACGATAAAGAATTATATTGCTAATTAGCTTTTTATACAGATGTTAACTTTATTTTGTTGTCATACTGGTGTACTATCTTTGTTCCACATTTCTAAATTTTCCTTCTTCTCTTTACAGTGGCCGGAGACTGATCGCCTTATTATTAGGAGTGTGTCTTGCTCTGACAATTGTATTCATGCTGAAGAATTATGACATCACATTAAGTTCACGTCACATAATTGAATTCAAAGCTAACATCATACATAATGGTTATAGATACGGAGTCAACACATTGTCTAACGGGACGATAAGTAGGGATTACAACCATACAGCAAAACATCGTAATGGTGTGACTGAAGACAACGTACACAAAACTCAGACGGCTGCCATATTGAAATCAACATCTCACATCTTCCTAATGGACCCTTTAAAACGTGAAGTAGTTAAACATTTAAAACCAAAAGATTTTAACAGAAATTTAGACGTTTATCCACAAAAATCTTCACATGATAAGCATAATTTGCATAACGCCAAAAGTTCAACCAATGTGAAAGTTAGTGTTGGCAGTATGGCTGAAAGCTCAAAAGATTCTGTCGTACAGAGTTTGCAATTTCCTGGTCTAGTGGGTGCTCCAAATAGCCAACAAACCAGAACAGAGTTTAAGTTTCCCCTGAAAACGCATATGAGCCCTTCAAGATCTAAGTATGAAACAACTCATTACGAAAATATAGGGATGAATCAATTAACAAAGAATAATGTTAAAGACGTTGTAGAGTTTCATCCTGAAAGAGATATTCCGAACACAAATATAAGTACTAGTTTGATACATCGTAACATTATACAAAAACAAGATGAGATGCAAAACCATGTTGATCATACAAACACCCAATTCGTAACCCAGGATATAGTGCTGGACAGCAACAATATGTTTACAAGAGAAAATTATCAAACGAATGAAATACCATCAACTTATAAGGATGATCATTTTCTGAAATCGACTTATATGATTGCAACAAATGAAGCAAATCCTGCATCGCATGCAGGGCGGGTTCACAACATTAAGTCACTTATTCAATATACTCAAGGAAACGTCCAAACTAATCGCATTAAAAATATTAATTCTAGAACAAAATTCGTAACGCCAACTGTGTTAACCGATAAGATTGAAAAAAGTAATTTGCACTTCCAAAATGTCGAACAAGCTGTCCGATTTGACCTGATTGAGAACAAATTTCCGCCTTCGTTTCTTGAGCATAGAAATATCTCGGACAAAACACGATCAATTTATGACTGCAGTGCTCCAAGTAAAGTGAAAGAAGTGGAAAATATTCTATGTATGGTATGGACATTTTTATTTTTTTTATTGTTTTTTTTTCTCATCACAAATAATATAAGCATTGTCGTGGTAGTATCTAATTCGAGCACTTTCCCTGACTTCAGTGAAATATTGTAATTTAAAAAATATCATTGAAATGTTTTGTCTGATTTAATAAAACACGAATGAAAAAATCATTCCATAAAAATAAATCATTGATGTTCAAACGTGATACTTACACATAAATTATATATATTCTGCATATCTTATTAACAACCACGCCTCTTGTAACTGTTAACCGGTCAACAGTTTTGACTGTCGAACATTGGTTTTTTGCAATTATCTCGGGCAATAATCGTCTCACTTTCTTCACGAATATTTACACGCACAATATGATTCGCACAATATGATTTTCATTTTTGAAGGACAAGCCAGCATTTCTTACTAACTATAAAAATCCATGTTGGAGGGACAGTCGATCAGGCAGATTAAGATGTCTGCCATATTTCCATTTGTTTGGAACATGCAAGTCCGGAACAACAGACCTATTTCATCGGATGACCCATCACCCTCAGATTATTCCTAATAGAGGTATCCTATCTAAGGAGACGTGGTTCTGGAGCTGGAGGCGATACGGTGGGTAGTAGACGATGCCTAAACGGAAACACATATGTAGATCTTTAATTTATCTTGCTTAAAACACTTTCAACATTCCATTCAGGAGGCCTTCTCATGTATGTGTCGCGATGATTGTACATCTATATGTATATTTTGAGTGAGTATGTGGTATACGGTGTACTAGTTTTCATTATTGTCTTCACCAAATGATATATTTTTTTAAATTGCTTTTTGGTAAGTCACGCTATAATGAAACATAATGAGGTTCTACCCTAACCCTCATTAGTACTTGAATCAATTTCATTCCACTTAGTCAACGAATTATAAGGCACACCATGCACGTGCTCCATGACCTTTAACATAGGAACATAAAGGCAGGTCTGAGTTGTCAAAATTCATTTCGATGTAGTCTGATTCATATCAATATTGATAAATTTGGGTCTTGAAGAAGATAAATACAGGGCATAGGCCGGGATCTAGAGGGGGTCTACGTGCCCCCCCCCCCCCCCCCCCCACAACTTAACGAACCAATGTTTTTCTGAAGCCTTATGACCCACTGATAACGAAATCGAGAGGTAACATTGTATAAACTGGGATGAACTTCCGGTTATGACGTCATCAAGATGGCCGCCATCTCGAATTTCACTAAAGATTGAAAAATAGTCATAACATTGGCATTTTTCAACCGAAGAAGACAAATGAGGCCTCAAAATGACCACGATAGAACAACAAATACATATCAGGACCATAAAATCCAATATATGTAGTGATTTCTACGCAGGAAATGAAAAAATCGGATTTTAAGCTCAAAAATGGTAATTTTTTAGCAATTTTTTCATATTTGGCTTGACGCAGCAAAAATGTTTGCCAACAGCAAACTATTATTTCTAATTAGTTATTTGACCTCTTATCAATCAGTAAAAACGACACCAACAAAAAAACAATGTTAACATTGTATAAGCTCCGGTTATGACGTCATCAAGATGGCCGCCATCTCGAATTACTAACAATTGAAAAATAGTCATAGCATTAACATTTTTCAACCGAAGTAGACAAATGAGGTATCAAAATGATCATAATATAACAAAAAATTCATATGGGGACCATATAATCCAATATATGTAGTGATTTCTACGCAGGAAATGAAAAAATCGGATTTTAAGCTCAAAAATGATAATTTTTTAGCAAATTTTTCATATTTGGCTTTACGCAGCAATAATTGTTTCCCAACAAGAAACTATTACAGCTGTATTCGTAATCAGTTATTTGACCTCTTATCAATTAGTAAAAACAACAACAACAAAAATATATAGAAATGCAAAAGAGAATTGTTGTTATACCATCATTTGGTATACAAAACATCACCGGGTGCGTATACAGGGTATATGATTGCTGTTTTTTCCAAACCGCTGACACTACAGTTTCCGGATGTCTTAGAACTTCCTGAAGATAACATTGGCAATTGACGATCCATATCTTAACACATTTGAATTATAAGTTGGCTTAATATCTAAGTGGGACTTTACAATTTCCTAACAAAATTCATTTTCATGTTCGAAAGTTTGTAGACTAGTAGCGTCTCAAAATGAATTTTTACTGCACAACGCCAACTAATAGGGTATCAAATTAAAACTGAAGAAAGCATTTGTTTCCGTTAATACCACGACACTTTCCGAAATTTGTTTCTTTTAGAAATAGCGCATCCACTGTTAACTTTATTTTTCTGTGTGTAACGTAAGGAAATGTCAGATGGTTACTGCAGTATCACATATTTCTTTCAATAGTTCTTAATGATAAGCATTATCTTTGTGCGTGCTTTCTCGCCAGAGTGTCGATAAGCTGATGAGCTGATGTGACATTACATTACCGGTTTACCATCGTGGTTCTAACTTGTCAACCGTCCATGGCCAGAGGTAACATCAAGAACATCGGGTTCGCGGATGTGGGATCTCATCTGGTTTTCAACCTAGTGATTCACATATCGTATATGATGTTCCAGACCTCTCCGGTAGGATGGAAAAGACACCAGAGCCACATTCTGCGAAGGGTTGCGTTGCATCTCCTTAATTCGTATGAAGCACAATTCCTCATTCTTGTGAACCCTCAGTGACCATAGATGACACAGATGAATTATTTGAGGTCATAAATGAGGTCTACAGTGAAGTTCCTCTCTTTGCCAAGTCTGGAGAGCACTGTAGAAAACTTTTTCTGGAGAGTCTTCAATGGTGTATCCACGCATACACCAGATGCGACACAATCAGTACCTTCAAGGGACATGGGAAAGTCTGACCAATGAAAAACATTTAACATTTATGACCTCATTAAAGACCTCTAGGATATCACCTGTGCCATCTATAGTCGCACGAGTGTCCACAAGGTTAATGAATGGTGCTTGAATCATTCCACCATTCGAAGAATCTGGATCTGGTGTAATTTCCTGAGAAGTCTGAAACAGCATATACGATGTGTTAGAATCTGAAGGAGATCCCACATCCCTGAACCTGTTGTTCCTGATATAAACTCTGGCCATGGATGAGCCATGAAAGATGACAGGCTAGAACTCCACTGGTAATGTAGTGTCACATCATCTCATCGACATCGAAGACGACGCCCTGGCTTTCGACGAATTGGATACTGATATCTCGATTACTCTGATTAGGACTGCATGTACCAGCTACCAGACATGCCGAGTCATGTCAGAGGATAGTGCAGTGAGGCGGGAAAGCACGCACAATGATAATGGTTATAATTGAGAACCAGTGAAAGAAATATGTGACATTGTGGTAACTATCTGACATTTTGCTAATAATATGCATAGGAAATAAACGAAACTGTGACTTGTCCTACCCGAGGCTAGATATTCTGTCAACTTTACATTCATGTTTCCTACTTATAAATCGCCAATAGTCAAACTTATTTAAGGAACTTGTAATACACCAGGAAACTGTAGTGTCAGCGGTTTGGAGTTAGAAAAATAGCATATACCCAGTATACCCACCCGGTGATGTTTTTTTTTTTAAACTTAATGATGGTATAACAATAATTCTTTTTTGTATCTCTATATATTTTATTGTTTTACTGAGTGATTAGAGGTCAAATAACTGTTTACGAATAATAGTTTGCTGTTGGTAAACATTTTTGCTGCGTCAAGCCAAATATGAAAAATTTGCTAAAAATTATCATTTTTGAGCTTAAAATCCGAATTTTTCATTTCCTACCTAGAAATCACTACATATATTGAATTATGTGGTCCCGATATGAATTTGATGTTCTATTATGATCATTTTGATACCTCATTTGTCTACTTCGGTTGAAAAATGTTAATGTTATGACTATTTTTCAATTGTTAGTGAAATTCGAGATGGCGGCCATCTTGATGACGTCATAACCGGAGCTTATACAATGTTAACATTGTTTTTTTTGTTGGTGTCGTTTTTACTGATTGATAAGAGATCAAATAACTGATTAGAAATAATAGTTTGCTGTTGGCAAACATTTTTGCTGCGTCAAGCCAAATATGAAAAATTTGCTAAAAAATTACCATTTTTGAGCTTAAAATCCGATTTTTTCATTTCCTGCGTAGAAATAACTACATATATTGGATTATATGGTCCTGATATGTATTTGTTGTTCTATTGTAGTCATTTTGATGCCTCATTTGTCTTCTTCGGTTGAAAAATGTCAATGTTATGACTATTTTTCAATCTTTAGTGAAATTCGAGATGGCGGCCATCTTGATGACGTCATAACCGGAAGTTCATCCCAGTTTATACAATGTTACCTCTCGATTTCGTTATCAGTGGGTCATAAGGCTTCAGAAAAACATTGGTTCGTTAAGTTGTGGGGGGGGGGGGGGGTGCACGTAGACCCTCCCTAGATCCCGGCCTAGCATATATATTCTGTATTTGCATATTACAGAAAATGGTATTAAAGGAAGAGTTTCAATAAGGTTTAATAAATTTCTCTTTTGTACAGTTGGTGAGCAGCTGGTTGTTGTTATTTAGAAAGTCTCTAATATTACTAGGAAAACAAATGGCAATAAGATCAGTAACTGATGTGTACATTTAGGCTATGAATGCTGCAAGTTGCAAAGCTGAGTTAATACGTTTATTATCTTCTCTATATAGGAAGAGATCGATCTTTGATAATTATACTTTATTTCTGAACCAAATCTTGTTTGTTATCTTTCAGATCCAACATTTGGGCAGCTGATGTCTGGGAACTCTTCAAACGCTACAAGTAAGGTTTCATCTTTATTGCATGTCCCATTTGAAAACCAAAGACAATAGCTACATGAAATATCAAACAACGAGAGGAAATGCACTGACATTCCAACAGGTGTTGTCCATCATGTAGGAGCTATAACTGGGAAACTTTAAAAATCTTTAAAATCTTAATTTTATCCTTATGTTCACCCATATATTTTTAATTTAAAGATATCTATTTTGGTGAAAATTGCATCATACTAGTACTGTGGCTTCTCTATGACAATCAGTGAGGAATCTAGTCTAACATATCATAGATTAAGATTCACGCTTGTTAATTGATGGCTATGTAGATGCATTATTTGTAATAATTTATATTTTCTGTTTTTCAATTGCATTGTTAGTTTCCTCAGACCGTAAGAAAACATTAATACATGTATAATGTTTCCGTGAAATATAATTGCACGAAAAATAATTTTTAATGATATTAGAAATAACGTACAGGTTTCATAATACTACACAACTACCATCCTCGATACTCCAGGGGTTCCGATCACTTACGATATCTACACCCCTGGACTATTTCATCGTAAAACTGGAGGCAACAGAACAGAACAGGTAATTTAGTCCTTTGATGTACATCAAAAGAGCCGTATAACGGTACACTGTGGTTGACTATGTGGCTTTGAAGTTGGCTCTCTCTGTAGTCTTCGAAGGAAATCTTTGCTGGTCAAATATTTTCAGCTGAGCTGCCTTCAATTTCACTATGAGATAGTCCAGGGGTGTAGAGATCGTAAGTGATCGGAACCCCTGGATTATCGAGGATGCACAACTACATACATTTTCATGTCCAGTACTTGTACTTTATGTGATTTGAGGCTGGATGTCTTCATTCCTCATCTATTCTGTCTTTGCATATTACAGAGTTAACTCCCTTTCTGGTAGGTATCCATTGTGACGTCATTATTTTGTGAGTGCAATTCACGCCGTTTTCTCAGAAAAGTGTGACGTTACGCTCGCAAACACATGACATCACAATCAATACTTACCGACAAGGACAGATAACTCTGCCATCATGTATGGCCGATGACCGCAGTGATGTTGATATCGCTAGAGTAGTATGTGAGCGGCGCACTGACAGATGGTTTGTTTGTATCCAGCAACGGAGATCACGTCGAATCTCGTAAACTCTCACACTTCCGCTTTCCAGCCCTATAATAACTAATATGCAAATACAGAATATAATTCCATAAAGCAGAGAACGCTTAATCAAATTTTAGCGGTTTATAAATTTTCACGATCTTAGTCAGCCATTTCTCAATATATCGCGAATCAAATCTTCCCGATCTTTACAATGCCCCGCGAAAATAGCCGGCTACACGGTATTCTTATATAAAAAAAAACGTTCGAAAGACGATTCCAAAAGGCTTCACATAAAATTCAACTATGTCGAGTAGTAACAGCGATGTCCTACGAAATAGCGGAAACATTATACCCGCAAAAAAAAAACAAAAAAAACCCGCAAAAAAAAAAACAAAAAAAAAAACGGCTACACCGTATTCTTAAATGCAAAACGAACTGACTTTCAAAAGACGTTTTGAAGAGGTGTGAAATTCAGCTACGTCGAGTAGGAACCTTGTTGAAATGGATATATTATTGCACATATACCCTTTATTTTGATCTTTTCAGGAATGGGAATGACTCTAAAAAACTTTACAGATTTCTTCGATGCAGAAACTATTGAAAGACATGTTACGTACGTGAAAGGAATTTATCCCTATCATAAACTTGTGACTGGTATGTATCGTATTATACATCATTTTTTCAATATTATATGTCATCGATAGAACTATTGAATGTGGTTGTGGGTACCATTGTGATTGAATTTGTCCACGAACATCTTTACATAAAATGTTTTGAATTTACCGTATGGAGAGTCATTATGTAATCTTGAAATGGCCTCAGTGGTCTATAAAATGTGTTTTTATCCAAAACATTATCACTAAAATGTTTTTATGTAATCTGAACGATTAGATACTGCCGAGTATGTAGATGTTGCCAAGAAATGAGAAATTTGTCAATTTTTATGGAAAGTCAAAATTGATGTAGGTTTTCTTTTAAATGGACAATGCAGTCAGGCTTATTCTGTTACATAACCACGAAGCAAAATATGGCATAGATAAACTGTCATACATTCCTTATCAAACATATAACATAAAATATTGGCAAATTCCGCGTCATTGTTAAGTACATATTTGTATTTTGATTGATACCGTTAAAATTCCAAATAGCATAGCAATACGATTAAGAAGATATGATATATACGCGGTACCAATACCCGAGCCAATGTCACGTATGTTAAACAAATGAAATACATAATCACTGAGGAGTTTGTGAAATGATTTTTAGGCATGACAGTTTACCTAATAATGTAAAACCACTACTGTCAGAGCGATTTGAGTAGTTCTAGTTGCATTTCTCCACGAGCAAGGGCCAGGGTTCGGTATACAAGACGTCCGACTGCAATGTGTAATGCCGGACAGCGAGCGAGTTTGAACATTTCACATACATTTTTCCATAATTGGCTTATCTGGCATGTCAAAGTAAAAACAACTTATCTTATTTCTATTAGAGCTGGTTTGTTTCCGATGTATGCGCAAATTTCAATGTTCTCTTAGACCGAATTGTCCCTTTAAGATATAACATACAATTATCAACAGGTATTTGCTCTCTAAACTAATAATACATGGATCTCTGATTTTTTATTTCGGTATAATTTGCATTGGACATAATACGCTATTTTTTAAACATCAATTATCATAATTTAATGACATTTATTATTACTGCATGTAACATCGAAGTTTTGTTGAAATTGACCCCAACACTGATTATTAACAATTTTCTCTCGCGACTGATCGTTTAATTAGCGACACTGTGAACCTGCAATAGACAGTACATAATCCATTATTAACTTCTAAGAGCATCACAATATCACTTATATTTCATATCACATTTTAAACAGAACTTTTTATTTCTTTATTTCTATATTTTTCTTTTTTTATTATTGTTATCATTAATTTTTGTCGACTTTTGTCGTTCTAGGTCATGGAGATCCTATGGATATTTGGGATTTTTCCAGATGGGAGAGTATTTCACAAAACGACCCTTTGGCCTTGGAACCGGATATAACGACTCCATATTTAATTCGCCACGTTAATCCTGACGTCAAATTGATTGCGCTGCTGCGAGAACCAGCTGAAAGGTAACGTTCTGTACTTGTTAACGTGTTATGATCGTTCACTGTATACCACTTTATGATTGCGAAATACAAATGTAACGTTAGAAAGCTCAAACCTCTATACCGAAGTTTTAGAACATATTTGCCCTTTTCAACACATAATTGCATTGTCTGACAGCAAATGTGTATACTGGTTAATATTTCATCGTATTTTTTAAGGTTTGGCAAAATTTCGCTTTTTCACGATAAGATTTAGTTATATAAGCTTGTATTCCTAGTATTTTGGGTTTTCTTACCAAATAAGTCGAATTCCTTTTTATCAGCTTATTAAAAGTGAGGATACTTCTGTAACATAACTACGAAGCAAAATATGGCATAAATGTATTGTTCTACATTCTTTACGAAACGTATGACAAGAAATCTCGACAAATTCCACGATATTGTTAAGTATTTTGATTGACATGTGCGCTGTACTCATACCCGAGCCAAAGTCAGGCACGTTAAACAAATGCAATACATTACCACCAAGGAAATTATTTTTAGACAAGAACATGCATCTAAGAAGGTAAACACTACTGTAAGAGAATTGAGTAGTCCTAGACACACATTTCTTTCATACCTACGGGTTTAGTACTGGCTGGTCTAGGGAAATACACTCATGTCGCCTTCGGCTGTGTTGCATGGCTACCCATGCAATAAAGCCTCGTGACGTCACAGCGTCAACAAAATCTCTATTTCCTCGGTAAAAAATTAACATTTTTTCACAAATATGACTGGTTTTACTATAAAAAGATGCAAACAACGGAATTTGTGTTGAATATATCACGTAATTTTTCATGTATGGTAAATAGACTTTCATTCGTGGATTTCTTTGGATTTATTTCAAAATGGCGGGATAATACAGTTGTAAAATTGCAAAAAAAAACAACGTCGAGGTATGAAAGAAAAATACTCTTTCATAAGTGGATATGAAGGATAGGGATAGTCTACTCTCGGGATCACAAAAATTGCAAAACCCTCGGCAAGCCTCGGGTTTTACTATTTTGTGACCCTAACAACTGGTTTGTTTCCGATACGTATGTTTGCAAATTTTTATGTATTCTTAGACTAAATTGTCCCTTTAACTTATATTTTAGTTGAAAGTTACATATTTTAGGATATATTCCAAATATTTCACTGTATGTTTTCTAATTTCAAGAACTGTTTCCACTCTTTGTTTGGCTTTTTCATGTAACTATTTGTTATTCTTTCAGGGCATATTCCCATTACTTGCACATGCATAGTGGCGATACGAAGGAGGAGTTTCATTCCGACGCAATCCGTACCATCAAATATTTGAGGGATTGTGAGAAAAGTGGTGAACTAAGGGCTTGTGTATACAAACAAAGCGCTTATATAAAGGTATATTTACAAAATAAGTTGAGGTATGTACGTGATATATCACAAGGACAGGTGGGCACGCTACGGAAAGTATTTACACATCTAAATCTAGGTATGTACGTGATATATCACAAGGACAGGGTGGGCACGCTACGGAAAAGTATTTACACATCTAAATCTAGGTATGTACGTGATATATCACAAGGACAGGGTGGGCACGCTACGGAAAGTATTTACACATCTAAATCTAGGTATGTACGTATATTACGCTACGGAAAGTATTTACACATCTAAATCTAGGTATGTACGTGATATATCACAAGGACATACGCTACGGAAAGTATTTACACATCTAAATCTAGGTATGTACGTGATATATCACAAGGACAGGTGGGCACGCTACGGAAAGTATTTACACATCTAAATCTAGGTATGTACGTGATATATCACAAGGACAGAGTGGGCACGCTACGGAAAGTATTTATACATCTAAATCTAAGTATGTACGTGATATATCACAAGGACAAGTGGGCACGCTACGGAAAGTATTTATACATCTAAATCTAGGTATGTACGTGATATATCACAAGGACGGGTGGGCACGCTACGGAAAGTATTTACACATCTAAATCTAGGTATGTACGTGATATATCACAAGGACAGAGTGGGCACGCTACGGAAAGTATTTACACATCTAAATCTAGGTATGTACGTGATATATCACAAGGACAGGGTGGGCACGCTACGGAAAGTATTTACACATCTAAATCTAGGTATGTACGTGATATATCACAAGGACAGAGTGGGCACGCTACGGAAAGTATTTACACATCTAAATCTAGGTATGTACGTGATATATCACAAGGACAGGGTGGGCACGCTACGGAAAGTATTTACACATCTAAATCTAGGTATGTACGTGATATATATCACAAGGACAGGTGGGCACGCTACGGAAAGTATTTACACATCTAAATCTAGGTATGTACGTGATATATCACAAGGACATGGTGGGCACGCTACGGAAAGTATTTACACATCTAAATCTAGGTATGTACGTGATATATCACAAGGACAGGGTGGGCACGCTACGGAAAGTATTTACACATCTAAATCTAGGTATGTACGTGATATATCACAAGGACAGGGTGGGCACGCTACGGAAAGTATTTACACATCTAAATCTAGGTATGTATGTGCACGTGATATATCACAAGGACATGGTGGGCACGCTACGGAAAGTATTTACACATCTAAATCTAGGTATGTACGTGATATATCACAAGGACATGGTGGGCACGCTACGGAAAGTATTTACACATCTAAATCTAGGTATGTACGTGATATATCACAAGGACAGGGTGGGCACGCTACGGAAAGTATTTACACATCTAAATCTAGGTATGTACGTGATATATCACAAGGACAGGGTGGGCACGCTACGGAAAGTATTTACACATCTAAATCTAGGTATGTACGTGATATATCACAAGGACATGGTGGGCACGCTACGGAAAGTATTTACATACATCTAAATCTAGGTATGTACGTGATATATCACAAGGACATGGTGGGCACGCTACGGAAAGTATTTACACATCTAAATCTAGGTATGTACGTGATATATCACAAGGACAGAGTGGGCACGCTACGGAAAGTATTTATACATCTAAATCTAGGTATGTACGTGATATATCAACAAGGACATGGTGGGCACGCTACGGAAAGTATTTACACATCTAAATCTAGGTATGTACGTGATATATCACAAGGACAGGGTGGGCACGCTACGGAAAGTATTTACACATCTAAATCTAGGTATGTACGTGATATATCACAAGGACAGAGTGGGCACGCTACGGAAAGTATTTACACATCTAAATCTAGGTATGTACGTGATATATCACAAGGACATGGTGGGCACGCTACGGAAAGTATTTACACATCTAAATCTAGGTATGTACGTGATATATCACAAGGACATGGTGGGCACGCTACGGAAAGTATTTACACATCTAAATCTAGGTATGTACGTGATATATCACAAGGACAGAGTGGGCACGCTACGGAAAGTATTTATACATCTAAATCTAGGTATGTACGTGATATATCACAAGGACAGAGTGGGCACGCTACGGAAAGTATTTATACATCTAAATCTAGGTATGTACGTGATATATCACAAGGACAGAGTGGGCACGCTACGGAAAGTATTTACACATCTAAATCTAGGTATGTACGTGATATATCACAAGGACATGGTGGGCACGCTACGGAAAGTATTTACACATCTAAATCTAGGTATGTACGTGATATATCACAAGGGACATGGTGGGCACGCTACGGAAAGTATTTACACATCTAAATCTAGGTATGTACGTGATATATCACAAGGACAGGGTGGGCACGCTACGGAAAGTATTTACACATCTAAATCTAGGTATGTACGTGATATATCACAAGGACATGGTGGGCACGCTACGGAAAGTATTTACACATCTAAATCTAGGTATGTACGTGATATATCACACTCTATAGGACAGAGGTGGGCACGCTACGGAAAGTATTTACACATCTAAATCTAAGTATGTACGTGATATATCACAAGGACAGGGTGGGCACGCTACGGAAAGTATTTACACATCTAAATCTAGGTATGTACGTGATATATCACAAGGACATGGTGGGCACGCTACGGAAAGTATTTACACATCTAAATCTAGGTAGTACTGATATATCACAAGGACAGGTGGGCACGCTACGGAAAGTATTTACACACTAAATCTAGGTATGTACGTGATATATCACAGGACATGGTGGGCACGCTACGGAAAGTATTTACACATCTAAATCTAGGTATGTACGTGATATATCACAAGGACATGGTGGGCACGCTACGGAAAGTATTTACACATCTAAATCTAAGGTATGTACGTGATATATCACAAGGACATGGTGGGCACGCTACGGAAAGTATTTACACATCTAAATCTAGGTATGTACGTGATATATCACAAGGACAGGTGGGCACGCTACGGAAAGTATTTACACATCTAAATCTAGGTATGTACGTGATATATCACAAGGACATGGTGGGCACGCTACGGAAAGTATTTACACATCTAAATCTAGGTATGTACGTGATATATCACAGGACATCACACGGAAAGTATTTACACATCTAAATCTAGTGGGCATTATCACAGGACAGGTGGGCACGGAAAGTATTTACACATCTAAATCTAGGTATGTACGTGATATATCACAAGGACAGGTGGGCACGCTACGGAAAGTATTTACACATCTAAATCTAGGTATGTACGTGATATATCACAAGGACAGGGTGGGCACGCTACGGAAAGTATTTACACATCTAAATCTAGGTATGTACGTGATATATCACAAGGACAGGGTGGGCACGCTACGGAAAGTATTTACACATCTAAATCTAACACAGGAACAAAGGTATGTACGTGATATATCACAAGGACAGGGTGGGCACGCTACGGAAAGTATTTACACATCTAAATCTAGGTATGTACGTGATATATCACAAGGACAGAGTGGGCACGCTACGGAAAGTATTTACACATCTAAATCTAGGTATGTACGTGATATATCACAAGGACAGGGTGGGCACGCTACGGAAAGTATTTACACATCTAAATCTAGGTATGTACGTGATATATCACAAGGACATGGTGGGCACGCTACGGAAAGTATTTACACATCTAAATCTAGGTATGTACGTGATATATCACAAGGACATGGTGGGCACGCTACGGAAAGTATTTACACATCTAAATCTAGGTATGTACGTGAGTTGATATATCACAAGGACAGGGTGGGCACGCTACGGAAAGTATTTACACATCTAAATCTAGTATGTACGTGATATATCACAAGGACAGGGTGGGCACGCTACGGAAAGTATTTACACATCTAAATCTAGGTATGTACGTGATATATCACAAGGACAGAGTGGGGCACGCTACGGAAAGTATTTACACATCTAAATCTAGGTATGTACGTGATATATCACAAGGACATGGTGGGCACGCTACGGAAAGTATTTACACATCTAAATCTAGGTATGTACGTGATATATCACAAGGACAGGGTGGGCACGCTACGGAAAGTATTTACACATCTAAATCTAGGTATGTACGTGATATATCACAAGGACAGGTGGGCACGCTACGGAAAGTATTTACACATCTAAATCTAGGTATGTACGTGATATATCACAAGGACAGGGTGGGCACGCTACGGAAAGTATTTACACATCTAAAATCTAGGTATGTACGTGATATATCACAAGGACAGAGTGGGCACGCTACGGAAAGTATTTACACATCTAAATCTAGATATGTACGTGATATATCACAAGGACAGGGTGGGCACGCTACGGAAAGTATTTACACATCTAAATCTAGGTATGTACGTGATATATCACAAGGACATGGTGGGCACGCTAGGAAAGTATTTACACATCTAAATCTAGGTATGTACGTGATATATCACAAGGACAGGGTGGGCACGCTACGGAAAGTATTTACACATCTAAATCTAGGTATGTACGTGATATATCACAAGGACAGGGTGGGCACGCTACGGAAAGTATTTACACATCTAAATCTAGGTATGTACGTGATATATCACAGGACATACGCTACGGAAAGTATTTACACATCAAATCTAGGATGTACGGAATTTCACAAGGACAGTGGGCACGCTACGGAAAGTATTTTACACATCTAAATCTAGGTATGTACGTGATATATCACAAGGACAGGGTGGGCACGCTACGGAAAGTATTTACACATCTAAATCTAGGTATGTACGTGATATATCACAAGGACAGGGTGGGCACGCTACGGAAAGTATTTACACATCTAAATCTAGGTATGTACGTGATATATCACAAAGGACAGGGTGGGCACGCTACGGAAAGTATTTACACATCTAAATCTAGTATTGTACGTGATATATCACAAGGACAGGGTGGGCACGCTACGGAAAGTATTTACACATCTAAATCTAGGTATGTACGTGATATATCACAAGGACAGGGTGGGCACGCTACGGAAAGTATTTACACATCTAAATCTAGGTATGTACGTGATATATCACAAGGACAGGGTGGGCACGCTACGGAAAGTATTTACACATCTAAATCTAGGTATGTACGTGATATATCACAAGGACAGGGTGGGCACGCTACGGAAAGTATTTACACATCTAAATCTAGGTATGTACGTGATATATCACAAGGACATGGTGGGCACGCTACGGAAAGTATTTACACATCTAAATCTAGGTATGTACGTGATATATCACAAGGACAGGGTGGGCACGCTACGGAAAGTATTTACACATCTAAATCTAGGTATGTACGTGATATATCACAAGGACATGGTGGGCACGCTACGGAAAGTATTTACACATCTAAATCTAGGTATGTACGTGATATATCACAAGGACATGGTGGGCACGCTACGGAAAGTATTTACACATCTAAATCTAAGTATGTACGTGATATATCACAAGGACAGGGTGGGCACGCTACGGAAAGTATTTACACATCTAAATCTAGGTATGTACGTGATATATCACAAGGACATGGTGGGCACGCTACGGAAAGTATTTACACATCTAAATCTAGGTATGTACGTGATATATCACAAGGACAGAGTGGGCACAATACGGAAAGTATTTACACATCTAAATCTAGGTATGTATGTGCACGTGATATATCACAAGGACAGGGTGGGCACGCTACGGAAAGTATTTACACACATCTAAATCTAGGTATGTACGTGATATATCACAAGGACAGGGTGGGCACGCTACGGAAAGTATTTACACATCTAAATCTAGGTATGTACGTGATATATCACAAGGACATGGTGGGCACGCTACGGAAAGTATTTACACATCTAAATCTAGGTATGTACGTGATATATCACAAGGACAGGGTGGGCACGCTACGGAAAGTATTTACACATCTAAATCTAGGTATGTACGTGATATATCACAAGGACAGGGTGGGCACGCTACGGAAAGTATTTACACATCTAAATCTAGGTATGTACGTGATATATCACAAGGACATGGTGGGCACGCTACGGAAAGTATTTACATCATCTAAATCAGTTCTATGTATGTACGTGATATATCACAAGGACAGGGTGGGCACGCTACGGAAAGTATTTACACATCTAAATCTAGGTATGTACGTGATATATCACAAGGACATGGTGGGCACGCTACGGAAAGTATTTACACATCTAAATCTAGGTATGTACGTGATATATCACAAGGACAGGGTGGGCACGCTACGGAAAGTATTTACACATCTAAATCTAGGTATGTACGTGATATATCACAAGGACATGGTGGGCACGCTACGGAAAGTATTTACACATCTAAATCTAGGTATGTACGTGATATATCACAAGGACAGGGTGGGCACGCTACGGAAAGTATTTACACATCTAAATCTAGGTATGTACGTGATATATCACAAGGACAGGGTGGGCACGCTACGGAAAGTATTTACACATCTAAATCTAGGTATGTACGTGATATATCACAAGGACAGGGTGGGCACGCTACGGAAAGTATTTACACATCTAAATCTAAGTATGTACGTGATATATCACAAGGACAGGTGGCATACGGATTTATCGGAATACACAAGGACAGGTGGGCACGCTACGGAAAGTATTTACACATCTAAATCTAGGTATGTACGTGATATATCACAAGGACAGGGTGGGCACGCTACGGAAAGTATTTACACATCTAAATCTAGGTATGTACGTGATATATCACAAGGACAGGTGGGCACGCTACGGAAAGTATTTACACATCTAAATCTAGGTATGTACGTGATATATCACAAGGACAGGTGGGCACGCTACGGAAAGTATTTTACACATCTAAATCTAGGTATGTACGTGATATATCACAAGGACAGAGTGGGCACGCTACGGAAAGTATTTACACATCTAAATCTAGGTATGTACGTGATATATCACAAGGACAGAGTGGGCACAATACGGAAAGTATTTACACATCTAAATCTAGGTATGTACGTGATATATCACAAGGACATGGTGGGCACGCTACGGAAAGTATTTACACATCTAAATCTAGGTATGTACGTGATATATCACAAGGACATGGTGGGCACGCTACGGAAAGTATTTACACATCTAAATCTAGGTATGTACGTGATATATCACAAGGACAGGTGGGCACGCTATACGGAAAGTATTTACACATCTAAATCTAGGTATGTACGTGATATATCACAAGGACATGGTGGGCACGCTACGGAAAGTATTTACACATCTAAATCTAGGTATGTACGTGATATATCACAAGGACATGGTGGGCACGCTACGGAAAGTATTTACACATCTAAATCTAGGTATGTACGTGATATATCACAAGGACAGAGTGGGCACGCTACGGAAAGTATTTATACATCTAAATCTAGGTATGTACGTGATATATCACACGGACATGGTGGGCACGCTACGGAAAGTATTTACACATCTAAATCTAGGTATGTACGTGATATATCACAAGGACAGAGTGGGCACGCTACGGAAAGTATTTACACATCTAAATCTAGGTATGTACGTGATATATCACAAGGACAGGGTGGGCACGCTACGGAAAGTATTTATACATCTAAATCTAGGTATGTACGTGATATATCACACGGACATGGTGGGCACGCTACGGAAAGTATTTACACATCTAAATCTAGGTATGTACGTGATATATCACAAGGACAGGGTGGGCACGCTACGGAAAGTATTTACACATCTAAATCTAGGTATGTACGTGATATATCACAAGGACATGGTGGGCACGCTACGGAAAGTATTTACACATCTAAATCTAGGTATGTACGTGATATATCACAAGGACATGGTGGGCACGCTACGGAAAGTATTTACACATCTAAATCTAGGTATGTACGTGATATATCACAAGGACATGGTGGGCACGCTACGGAAAGTATTTACACATCTAAACTAGGTATGTACGTGATATATCACAAGGACATGGTGGGCACGCTACGGAAAGTATTTACACATCTAAATCTAAGTATGTACGTGATATATCACAAGGACAGGACAAGAGTGGGCACGCTACGGAAAGTATTTATACATCTAAATCTAGGTATGTACGTGATATATCACAAGGACATGGTGGGCACGCTACGGAAAGTATTTATACATCTAAATCTAGGTATGTACGTGATATATCACACGGACATGGTGGGCACGCTACGGAAAGTATTTACACATCTAAATCTAGGTATGTACGTGATATATCACAAGGACATGGTGGGCACGCTACGGAAAGTATTTACACATCTAAATCTAGGTATGTACGTGATATATCACAAGGACATGGTGGGCACGCTACGGAAAGTATTTACACATCTAAATCTAGGTATGTACGTGATATATCACAAGGACAGAGGTGGGCACGCTACGGAAAGTATTTACACATCTAAATCTAGGTATGTACGTGATATATCACAAGGACATGGTGGGCACGCTACGGAAAGTATTTACACATCTAAATCTAGGTATGTACGTGATATATCACAAGGACATGGTGGGCACGCTACGGAAAGTATTTACACATCTAAATCTAGGTATGTACGTGATATATCACAAGGACAGAGTGGGCACAATACGGAAAGTATTTACACATCTAAATCTAGGTATGTATGTGCACGTGATATATCACAAGGACAGGGTGGGCACGCTACGGAAAGTATTTACACATCTAAATCTAGGTATGTACGTGATATATCACAAGGACAGAGTGGGCACGCTACGGAAAGTATTTATACATCTAAATCTAGGTATGTACGTGATATATCACAAGGACAGAGTGGGCACGCTACGGAAAGTATTTACACATCTAAATCTAGGTATGTACGTGATATATCACAAGGACATGGTGGGCACGCTACGGAAAGTATTTACACATCTAAATCTAGGTATGTACGTGATATATCACAAGGACATGGTGGGCACGCTACGGAAAGTATTTACACATCTAAATCTAGGTATGTACGTGATATATCACAAGGACATGGTGGGCACGCTACGGAAAGTATTTACACATCTAAATCTAGGTATGTACAGGCATGGTCATATATTTACACATCTAATTAGTATGTACTCATATTCATATCTATATAAGGGCATATATTTTAAACTGTGTATGCTAAGGGCATTTCTGTTCAAATTCCAAATGAGCACAACGTATAAATGCCTATAGATTTGAGTTTTAAAGGAGATACAAATCACATTAATTTATTCGTCAAGAGCAACTCCTCTTTAACAACGAATTGCCCCTGAGGTCTACCATTCGATAAAATTTCAGTTTTGCAGACGCATGCTTTCTAAAAAATATGTACAGTAGCTTGATACAAATGTGGAAGTAATTTAAGCATTTTCATAGTAGATATATCGTGCAATTATGTCGATAATGTTGATTATATTTTCATACTTTTTAGATCCAATAACTTACTCGGATTATATGCACATTGCTGGTCAACAGAAGCAGTATGTCTCTCCCCTGAAAGCCAGACTTGGGTCTATGCTGCCAAAAACCAAAGCCATTCTCAACAAATACTTCGAAAGTTCCATCCATAAACTCGTCACTTTATTAAACGATACAAAATATCTTAAGTGGATAGATAGCAACTCAATCGTCAATGACAATATCAACTTGGATACTCTGGACGAGTTTCATGCAACAGCACAAAGTTCACTTATGACTCAACACAGGGCCCGACTTCGAGCACTAGTAACGAACTTCGACAGAAGAAAGAGACTTAAACAGTTTAATACATTTAAATTGAACTTACCTACGAACAATGTACCACGTGCTGATCTTCCTTCGTTCCTTTTATTACAACCCCAACGACCAAATATACGGGAACATAACAATGTCACGATACCTCATCAACTTAGAATTGTATCCAATATAATCAACCACACATTACACAAACTTAATATCTCTGACAGAAAACTAAAACGCACGTCACCGTACGTTACCGCTAAAGTCAAGTCTTCAAAAACAACCCCGAAAATAAAGTCCTCAAACACAATACAATTAATGAAATCCCCACAACCACTCCCTAAAATATTACATTTTAAAAACAATCCAAAAAAATAGTTTTGTATCAAATTTGAAAATTGAATACTAAAAAATGATAAGCACTTTCAAATCGTTCAAAAAAAATAATAAAAATATAAAATCTTTAAAAAATATGCCAACAATAAACACCCTGAAGGCTCCTAGAAAGCACAAAATAGAATCCGCATTTCTTGCACTCTGAAAAGGTGATCGTTATTTGAAAGTGTCCTCAAAATCTTTTTAAAATTCAGATTCCTTATTACTATATGATACATATAAACATCTCATAATGAATTTAGATCGTCAAAACTGTAAAACACGAAAGTTATTGGTTTTTTTACATGGATAATGTATGATCATTACTATTTTACCACGAATGTTGTGTTTTGGTGATGCTGTTTTTAAAGATGTACAATGTGTTCCAAAAATAACTCATTCTCATATGAATGTGTAAACTCGAAACCACATCCATATGAAATCCAATGTGAGAAAGCAAATACTGATCGACCCAATCCAAAACCAGTATTAAAAAAAAATGAAGAACATGTACTACCGACCGTAGTTTGTTACGCTCTTAGACTCAACGATCCAGTACTAAACTGGAACGTAGAGTATCGGTGTGTAATCGAAGATCTGGTTTTAATCAGATTGGGCTATTTTATAATTTATAATTTAACATGACTAAACTATATATGAAACATAATACAGATGAATTAGTTGAGGATTTCATCCTAACTATAGCTCAGTGTACAGGACATCACGTGAAATAAAATCAAACCGAATCAAATCATTTCGACTTTTGTTATCGTATTGTTTACAAAAGACATTGTGCATGAGAAAGGAAACTGTAGTAAGTTACATCACATGTATATTTTAGCATGGTGCTTGCAGACTGATGTTAAGCTAATTATAATCAGCCAGGGCAAGACAGCCTATGTGTATAGAACAATTTTTCCTTCATTGCATATTAAAGAGTTAGCTATCTATTGTTACGTCATTACATGTATATTTTAGCATGGTGCTTGCAGACAACAACAAAATCATGACTACATGAATTGAAGACAATATCTTTCCAATACACCACGTCAATATTACGAGGACGGCGGGTCAAAATAGCGGCATCTGCATTTCGCAATACATTTTGACGTGAAATTCTTCAAAATATAGGATTAAGTTGTTGTAGATATGTGATAAAAAGTATCTTAAAATTGTGATTATTTCATATGAGATTTTATGAAACTCGTCTTTAAAGTTTTAATTTTTGCTCGCCAAGGCTCGCAGAAATAAAAACGAACTTCTTAGGCTCGTTTCACAAAACCTCATATGAAATGTTGATTAACCACTTGGGGGGAAACGAGAGCTCGTGCACAGGCGCTAGTCATTGACGCGATGTCATCGATATATCAGTCGACGTTATAAATAACGCAATATAACTTCACTGGGATGATGGCGCGCAATGAAATTGCTTCTAAACTGCTTTCATTACTTTTCTTTATAGAATATATCGAAAAATCCCACAGATGGGCCTGTTATAGCTATCCTCATGCAAGATACTGACTGTCTACACTCGGCAAACATCAGGTGTGCGTACCACTAAAAGTTTTTTAAAAATCTTTCACTCGGGGTGAGATTACTGGCATCATCTTGTTACTAGCAATCGCGCTGGGTAACCCTTATAGACTATTAGATCAAGTAATTCCTGAACAACCGCGGCATAACCTTGTCAACTATGAAGAACATCTTTGCTGCGATGGCGCAATAAAAATGCCTTGATAAACAGTTAAAATTTCACTAATTCCGTACGTATGAGAGACAAATGCCAAATATGGGTATGTCTGGCATACAGACATGTATACATATTTCAGTCAATTCTTAATGTAATAATTGATTTGTGTATCGTGCGTGTGTTACTCATGTATATTCGCTTGTCACTGGGTTTGTAAGTGTGTATAGATCTAGATGTGTCAGAGATTTAGATTTTTGATTTGATCACATTAAATAACTAGGGCATGGTAATAATAATATACAAATATTGCATTTTGATGAGGTCTATACATGGTTATATCGAACAAAGAAAGAATATTGACCAAGGACGTAGTCCGAGGTCGATATTTTTCTGTGGTCGATATAAACTGTTACCAGATTTGACATACAGTTGATATGAAGCCCATCCGGAAGGAAGATAAATAGAATGGCGCCCGTTAGGGCGCCATGAATATTTATCTTTCGGACGGATGGGCTTCATATCAACTGTATGTCCAATCTGGTAACAGTTTATTACTTATATTTCCATTACGATCATTCAAATTCAAAACTATACACGTATATCCTTTGAATTTCACGCTTGCGTTAGTGTTGACGTCACCAAGTTCAATAGACGGAACAGCCATTGCATTAGCTTCTGAATATAGTTCAACACAAAATGGTTTGAAACAAGCGAACAAATGGAAATTATGCAATGATATTTTATAATACATGCTATTTTGTCAACACGATAATACAATTAGATTTCATAGACCGCGCAATTTTAAAACCACATTTAAAATTATTTTACCGTTATGTATAGGCGTAAGCATACATTATTTACATTGTCAGTGACGCGGCGGAAACGTTAAATATTCATACGCTTGACCAGATTGGAGTTCATAGTCTGATATTGCCCATCTGGTTTAACATAGATTAAACGGGAAACTGAAAGTAGAATGGAAATATAACCATGTATTGACCGAAATCAAAATGCTATAATTGTTTTATTATTTTTCTGGATTTTTTTTTACATATTGAAATAAGTGTGAAACTAAATAAGCATCGCATTGTAAATTCTGCTTCGTGATAATAGTTACAATCTTATGATTTTGTAACAAGTTTATAGAGTCCTCTAACATTAACTTAAACAAGAATTCTGTTAAGTTCAAGTCAGTTGTGGAGTCTTGTATACAAGTAATTTGAGTTGACATATCAGCATCATAATATTAATTTTTATCAATATTTTAAGCTCATATTTCCAGTTTTTAAATCAGAGATAATAACTGTCTTAATAAAATCTAGCCTTACTACACTTGTCTCTTAAACTCCATATATACACATGTATATTATGTACATATAGGGATTGGATTTCGTTTTTATGTTAACCATGCTTGTATGGAGCAATTCCTCTAAGAATATATTCTATGGGGCGCGTTAGCGCCCCATATTGAATATATTCTTAGAGGAATTGCTCCATACAAGCATGGTTAACATAAAAACGAAATCCAATCCCTATATTTACACTCACACGACTTTTTATTTATATTTTATGCAATAAAATCGTCATTTGAAAGTGACGTAATTATTCAATAAAAGTCGGTCAAAAGTGGGAGGAGCTTACTCATTTGAACAGCGAATGGTGACGCTTCACGTAAGATAGAATTATTCATCCGCGACGACAAAAAAGTTCAATATTTTAGTGTAAAATAAACATGACAAACAAAGTAAATTTCAGAGATAATTTTATTTAATCAGATCAGAACTTTAAATATATATTCAATTTTGCTAAAAGTTAATATATAGCGTAATAACATAAAGAATTTGTACACGGCCACATGTGTGAACTCGGTGACCGTTATTGTGCAGCGAGGCGAAGCTGACGCACGCTTACACACGAAGTTGGCAAAACACCGATTTTCAAGTAGCTCAATGTGTTTGAGATGTCGTCTGACTTGACGGTATTACATCCTTGGGAGCCATGTGATTATATAATCTACGCTTAGATCCATATCAAACAAATTCACTTGTGTTCGATGGATACAATGTATTTGTGGTGACGCGGAACTGTCAACACGTGGATTATTAGCGGTGCATGTTTTATAATACACATGATTAAATACTCAAAGAACAAAGACAAGAGGATATGTTAATAACTGACCTCTATCAGAGGGTCTCACACCCGTCCACCCCAAAGGCTCGATCGTAGGACGAACATAGGCACAGAGGTAATGTTTACATTTGACACCCATCATTTTTAACAAAAATGAAAGCACGTCGCCCCGGTCGGGATATTTTTCCGTTTCTTTATACAATCGTTAATTTAAAAATTGTTTGAATCATATATAAATATAAAACATGTATATATTGTTTACATTTTTCCAAAATTCTATGAAAAACAACAATATACACGTAATGTTGCGTCAAAATGTAAACAAAGCCATGTGTTTCTTTTTAAAAAAAAGTAGTCCTTTTACGTTGCACAGAACATTTCCTTACGCAAGTTCAAAGTTCAATGTTACCATGCAGTTATGGTAAACAAAATCGGCTAGTATTAGCGTATAGTGACCAAGCCTAGCAAGTGTAAATATATATACATGTACAAATGTATTGTGTATGCATGATTGTATCTATATATTGATTACATCAATATGCTAATTCATTGTCATGTATGTTACACACTATACAAACTATGTACATTGTCGTTTTGTGATGTGACACTCCATTACCACGGTATCTATATGGACAATTTGGCAAATTAAATTTGTTACACTTACTGACATTAAATTGTATGTCATAAAATTAGAAAATAATGCTAGCAGTTAATTTTTGTCAACTTCGAATTTGAAAAGGAAACTGCTCCAAAATTTTAAGTAATATTCTTGTTCTTGTTGTAATAAAATAAAACATCGATATCACATATGTTAGCAGAAATACACAGAGACACTAAGTTCACTTCATGTGTAATTTATTTACTGTAGAAGCAAAACGAAATGAACACTTACGATTTTTGCTGTTTCTGTGAGAATGGAATGTTGTAGGCATTGATTATTGTCACACGGGGTCGGGTTGCGGAAGTACCCAGGTCCGAAAATGCGTACCCGGGTACCCTTCAAAATACATGTAGGAAACATGTGTAGGCAACATGTGTAGGCCTTCCCGGCCGGGTATCCGTCAAAATAGGAAACATACTGACCGATGTCTGAGTAAATGTAAAATTTAGTTACAAGAAGTACAAAATAGCACTCTTTTGTTCTGTTTTACTCACAAAGGATGACACTTCATCTGCTTACGACATGTTCACAAGCAACATTGTTGCAATTTTTATTTCCCATGATCGGAGAACTGATCATGGTGCAGTTCGAGCGTTAACTTTAGTCTGAACAGGAAGCAGGCACTACGCATGACGATAAAGTTGCGAATCGAACGCACTCTAGTTCATAAACTATAGTTAAAGATGGTGTCCCCCACAAGAAAAATACAGCACTGTACACTAATGGATTACTTGATCAGTGATTCTGATGATGAGACGATTTCTCGACACAAATACATGATGTCTGCTATGGCTTTGCACATCCAGAAAGCAAACCGCTCATCTGTACCAAAAATCAATACTTATATGGGCATCATATATGATATGATACTGCCGGAAAATGTGGATGACTTCAAAACGCACTACAGATTAAGTAGGGATATGTTTGATTGCTTTCTGGAGCGTGTAAGAGACGATTTAATTAAAGACTTTCGTGGTGGTCGCTGCCCAATAAATCCTGGTAAGCAGCTTCTTGTTTTCTTGAATTATCTCGGCAATCAACAGAGCATGCGAGAATGCGCCCACATATTTGGATTGTCAAAATCAACTGTTCACAGCATTGTTACATCGGTAACTGAAGCCATTGTCAAGTTACAGTCTCAGATGTGTGGCTAAAAATCATATTTAGTTTCAGTTGAACATGCTTTAATTTTCATCTCATTTTCTGTATTTGTCCCAGCCTGTTGATGATTGAAGTATCAAATTCAAATATATTTTGACTAAAGTGTTGCTAAAGTATGCCGTAACAAGACTCTTGTTTGACTCATATTATAGACACTATATTCCAGATCTTGGTTTCAACAGGTTATCAGATGGCCAGATGCAGATAGACAGAGAGAAATTGCAAGAGAAGCTGAAGCTAGTGTGGGCATACCTGGTGTTGTGGGCTTCATCGACGGAACACATATTCGCTTAGCAAGTGCCCCTGGTGGCGAAAGAGAGTATTACAACAGAAAAAATGTCCCTTCGGTTCAACTACAGGTAGGGTATATATCCAACAAGTATACTTATTTACCATGTATAAGGTACTATAGATAAGTACTTGCTTATATAATTAAATGTCTTTGTGAAGCATAGTTAAGATGACCGACTGATTTAGCATGTTGAGCTATACGCCTTGACAATTGCTGAATTTTAAATGTTGCATGCATATGGCTGTCTATAAAACAAATATCACGACTTTTGGTACATAGCACACCGACTTTTCTATTTTGCATAAAATTTCAATAGCTAATTGACAAATTTGTCATTTTCAGGCAGTTGTTGATAACAACTTAATGATTACAAATGCCTACTGCGGCTGGCCAGGATATACCCATGATGCTCGAGTGTTAAGGAATTCTGAACTATTCTCAAAAGCAGAAAATGGTACATTATTTCCTCAAGATCATTTTCTTTTAGCTGACAATGCCTACCCTTTGAGGAACTGGCTGATTTCTCCCTTCAAGAATTATGGCAATTTGTCTCCACAGCAAAATAGGTTTAACAAAAAAGTGTCAAGTGCTCGACAAACTGTTGAAAGATCATTTTCTCACTTGAAGGGTCGATTTCGTCGATTGAAAGAAGTGACCTTCCACAACCCTACAGAAATCACAAAACTTGTTATATCAGCATGTATATTGCACAATCTCTGTGTTATTCATCGTGATGATTTGGACCAGTACATGGACGAAGGACACAATGATGAGCCGGGAAATGATGAAGCTTATCAGCATAGACATCATGGAATACTTGGTAGAACCAGACTCCTTCAGCTGGTGTAGTTCAAAAATGGCAATATTACTTTCCATTAAGAAAAAACTGCCAACAGTTATAATTAAAAAAAAATATACAACAAAACTGGAGTTTGGATCTTTTGTCTTAATAATGATTTTCAAAATTTAAACATTTGGAAACATAAATTTTCCATATAACATCTATAAAATAAAATAAAAATCACTATCTGTGAATTTTAATTGAACAAAATTCAACAACGTAAAAGAAAAAAGAAAAAAAAAACATACCTGGTACTTGCTATCATAATTTTCTAAATTTAACATTTGGAAACAAAAGTGTTCGATATAACAACTATAAAATAAAAGAGATATATTCACTATCTGTGAATATTAATTGAACGGAATTCAACAATGTAAAACAAAACATACCATACTTGCCAAAACCCGAGCAAAATCTGCCAGATACTTCTATAAAGTTAATTGCAATTGGTAATAACTAACAAGAAAACAATGTCACTGACTGTAACTTTACAATCATTTGGTTGAGCACTACTGATCAGATGTGCTCTGCTTATCCATAACGTCGAGAAACCTGTCGAAACGTTTCATCCGCTAATTGTGCATTTCACCAATATTTTGCATGAATTCTGAATGCTGATCCTCCAATGCACTCAAAACCTGTAAATTACTTGAGGACTTCCTTTGAGGGAACTTGGCTTTTTTGGGAGGTTTCTTGCTGTTTTTCGATTCCGTTGAATCACCACTGCTTTCTTTCAAAGTATCAACGGTAAATGTTGGTCTTGTACTGACCTTGTCACCATATTCATCATCAAATGCTCTCTTGTGAGTGAAACGTTTAGCTGCTGATCCTGAGGGACTGTCTATAATCTCCTTCCACCTCTTTTTCAATGCATTATATTTATACATAACTTGTTGACTAGTAGTTGAACAATTCAGTGTTTCATTAATTATGTTTGCTATTTCCTGCCACAGGGAAAGGTGATTTCTGGTAGTCTTAAACAGAGCTGATCTCTCATGCCTCAGGTCAACAAGCAAGCTTTCTTCATTTTCTGTCCAGGTCTTAGTCTGGTGGCTCTGGTCTAGAGAACTTCTGTCCCTACATTTACTTGGTTGAGTACATTTTTCTTCATCATTTGTAGTTATACTTGAATTGGCCTTTTCTGAGATTTCTTTAGTCATCCTGTCTGATTGCTTACTTTGCTCCTGCAAGCCGGTTTGTTGTTCCATATGGGCTTGTGTCGAGTACTGTTCTTTTATGATACTTAGAACCAAAGCCTCCTTGGCTGCAGCTTCTGTTGCCAAAATAAACGGTTTATTTTGGCAACCAAAGACTTTTTTTACACATAATGATAAACAATACCAGAGCATTAATCCCAGAAATAAATATATGTCAGAAAATAAAACAGGAAAGTGACATGCATTTTGACAATAAACTGGTGATACACTAGATTAAATTCTTTAAAAGAACAACCTGATTGTTAGCATATAGGCATGGTGTTTACTGTAGTTATCCTGCAATCAACCCAGAAGTATATAACAATCTGACTGGTAGGCTTATAACAGGACATATAGGCTGGCTAACTTGCATGATAAATATGGTAAGAGATCCCAGATGGATGATGGTTGGCTCTTTAAGATTGACCTTGATGACTTTAAAATGGTTAATTAATTTAAATATCAATGACTGGACACAAATTTCCTGACCTGTTAAAGAAAAAGCCATTTAAACGAAAGTTGGTAGATGACCGGTCAGCCCACCATATCAAACATCCGAGACTCTCTATGCCAGATGACCTATAAATACATACCAATTTGTGGAGACTTCAGAAGATTGGCCATGCTCTCTGTCACCCTTATCCTGGTTTTTCCTGCCATTGTTGGTGTGGTTACTTCCAGTGTTACTAGATTTTTGCTACAATGCAGGAAAACATATGTCGGATGTGTTACAAACACAACTAAATGACCAAAACACCTACTGACATAATTAGAGTAGCATATGAACTCACTCTGGTGCTAATTCTGGGGGGCCACCATTAATTATATAAACAAGAGGTCCCAGAGGGAACTTGGCGCCAACCATTGACAATTCTTAGTTAGTTCTATGATAGACTGTTTTTCTCCCTTCTTTTTTCACTCCTTTTCCCTTCGTGATTTAACAAGTCAACCACACAATTAACTTTCAAAACTCCAGCTCTGACTTTTTGGACAAACTAAACTTCAGGAGCTTTATAAGAAATAGCAACCACAAGAATTAATAGCCCACCATCTGGTGACTGTAGGGTAAAAAATAAAAACTTATGAAATATGTTACAATTAATATTTGATAAATATGTATTGATATAATCTGTCAAAATTAAAGGTGATGATACAATTAGTAATCATTATTTAATTTCTGTGATACCTTGCCATGCTCAGCACAATAGTTGCACAATACAAGGGTGTCTTCTCCTGTAAGTACTGGTTCCAATTCAAAGTCAACACAAACAGGATGAAAACAAAGATTGCAATTCTCACACCGAAGTAGGATGCTGGAAAGAAGTTTATGATACTCTCTATCTGCAAACAAGCTAATAAAAGATGTTATTATTACCAATAAACCATATTAACACTTATTGGACTTTTTGATGTTTAAGGTGATAATTTTTGTAATTAAAATTAAGTTTTGTATGATGGTCATAAATGCATGTATAGCGCATATATCCTACATGCTATTGTAGGACAGGGGTTATCTCCCCTTGCATAGCTCTCCTCTGTTAGGAGTTAATTACTTGCAGTGATAGGCAAGTTGCAATGCCGGCATGGGTGATTCTTTGCAAAGACCACAACGATGGAAGATCGGCCTAAAAGGTTACAAAAACTAGCTAGAACACTTGGTCCTCCCAAATCTGTTCTTGAGCCAGACATATTAATGGCAGATAACCAGAATATTCTTTCGGATGAAGAGTCCGAGGCGGACTTCTCAGGTGAACCCGAAGCGCACGTGGCCCCACCACGACAAGGGCAGCGCGATGAACTTGAAATTGAAGAATCAACGAGGTCTACTCCGAATCAAAATAGACTTTTCCTACGACCTGTGGGTAAAGAAGCATTAAATTCAAGATCAATAACATCCCACGTGGACCCCCCCCCCCCTCAACATGACCTTGAAATGGCCACGATGGCCTCTGAACTCAGGGCGCTAAAAATGGAGGAAGAAAAACTCAAAATGCGGAAAGAAATCGCATAGACACGCCAAAGAATTGCGGGTTATCAATCACACCAACTTTCCCTAAATGAGACTGGTGATGATCATGGACATAGGCCCGATGGATTCCACGTGGTACAACCTCGAGCTCATTCAGTGAAAGCTAGCCACCAGGTAGAGGGAGACACAATACACAAAAACCAAGGTGAGAATGATTTCGTGAACATTATGCGACAATTATTATTCAGAGACACACAACCCAGTAAAAAGTCATCGCCGTATAAAATCACCGACTTCATTTGGGAAGACCCCACTATGAAATCTGAGAATAGTGATACCATAACAATTAGCACCGAAGGCAAAGTGAAGGTCACCAAAAAAGTAAAACCAGACTTACAAAATATCTCAGTTGAGCAATGGGGATACGGTTGTATTGCAATATTATTACACATGCTTGACTCCAAGGAGATAGATAATGCAGGCATGCTTGATTACCTAAAGTACACTCAAAACACCCTGCGTTACTTTCATAGATACCAACGAGTAAGTGTATTAGCATACGACAAAGAATATCGCGAGTCTCAGAAGAAAGAGGGTTTTAAGTGGTCATCGTCTCAAAGGGACATACAAGATTTCCAATTGGTATTGAAAACAACCAAAGGCAGTTCAGAAGTTTTATCTACGCCCACTAATAGTAAACGCAGAAAAGGCCCGTTCCTTCCGAATGGAAAGGAGATTTGTCGTTGTTTCAACGTGGAACCGTGCGACAGATCGCTAACAAATTGTAGAATGGCGCATAATTGTAGTTTGTGTTTTTCGAGGGACCATCCTGCAACAAAACACCCTACAGGTACGCATTCTATGGATTCAAAAAAAAGTAGATTTGGGCCCGGGCCAAGTTACGGACAATACCCCTGGGGATATTAGAGGACCCCTATGTATTGAAGAGTGGTCTAGGCTTTTAGATGAGGATGATTTCGACCGTGACTACATTTTGGAAGGTGTGAAACATGGATTTAAATTACTAGAATCAAATCTAGAGTCAATTTCACAGTAGAGGCAGACAATTATTCATCCTGCACAAAATACTTCGATTTAGTTGAAAAGCAGATTAAACATGAACTCTTACATGGCAACTATAAAGTGACTGCGTCAAAACAAACTATTATTAGTGCTTTAGGGGCCATCCCAAAGTCATCTTCTAAAGTACGCCTAATCCATGATGCCAGTAGACTATCTAAATTATCACTAAATGACCACATTTTATCGGATTGTTCATGCGAGTATATGGATTTACGGGAGGCCACGAAGCATATCACCCCGGGGTGTTATATGGCTAAAGTAGACCTTAGTAACGCGTATACATGTAGATCTGTTCCAATTCATCCATCCAACTACACAGCTACAAGGTTAAAATGGACTTTCTCTGGTGAAACCCAACCCACTTATATGTATGACTGTAGACTTCCCTTTGGCGTTTCGAAAAGTCCACAGATATTCCAGCGCCTTAGTAGCGCAGTATGCCGTATATTAAAAAGTAAATATGGCTTCAGGGTAATATCTTACCTTGATGACTTTCTGATCATGGAACATTCATTTGACAGATGCCTTCAGGCCTTAAACACCCTCATCAGAGTATTACGTAAACTCGGTTTTTCTATAAACTGGTCAAAAGTAGAAGGACCAACCACGCGGATTCGTTTTTTTGGAATAGTCATCGACAGTGAAACCATGACATTTTCATTACCGCAGGATAAGCTAAATCATTTTGCTTGTCTGTTACAATCGTATGTATCGAAAAAGCGTGCTAGTAAAAAACAATTAGAAACTCTATGTGGAAAATTAAGCTGGGCAGCTCAGGTAATATGTGGTGGCCGAACTTTTCTCCGTCGTATTATTAGTATGAAAAACGCAATGGCTGATACTCATCATAAAGCCCTTCTGTCTCCAGGATTTTTTAAGGATTTGGAGTGGTGGTTGTCTTTTCTACACTTTTTCAATGGGATACAGCAAATCCTGAATTCAAAGCCAGTTACCTCCCTTCAATCAGACGCATGTGATAAAGGTGCAGGCGCATACTACAATGGAGACTATTACTATGTTAACTGGGAGCTAGACATGCCCCCTATCTACAGAGAACACATAAATATCAAAGAACCAGTTGCCATATATCTTGCTATCTGTCGCTGGTGTCATTTGCTTAAAAATCAACATGTTGTTATATATACTGACAATAAAACGGCGGCGTCATGGATTAACAAAGGATCCTCTCGAAATGAACTCTGTATGTTTATATTGCGAATTTTATTTTGGTTTTGCGCATGTTATAACTTTACATTGAAATGTGTGTATTTTCCTGGAGTTTAAAATGTCATTGCAGACACGTGTTCTAGACTTCACGAAACTGGAAAACTTAGCTTACCAGTTGTTACCATCTTTACAACTTGATCAATTTAATGTTCATGAACTGACAACTTACATGTCACAAAACTTTTTCATCAACAGGTGGTATGTCATCCTCGATACTCCAGGGCTTCCGATCACTAGCGATCTCTACAGTGTAGAGATCGTAAGTGATAGTAAAACTGGAGGCAACAGAATAGAACAGGTAATTTAGTCATTTGATGTACATCAAAAGAGCGTATAACGGTACACTGTGGTCGACTGTGTGGCTTTGATATTAGTCATCGCTCTCTCTGTAGTCTTCAAAGGAAATCTTTGCTGGCCTGTGATTGGTCAAATGTTTTCGGCTGAACTGCCTTCAATTTCACTAGCGATCTCTACAGTGTAGAGATCGTAAGTGATCGGAAGCCCTGGAATATCGAGGATGGTGGTATGTCAGAGACTGTGCTTATGGAAACAGCAGAGCTACTAAAAAGCAAGGCGTGGACTGATTCCACCAGTAGAACTTATTCCACACACTGGAGATGCTACACAGCTTTTTGTGACAGGAACAAGTATAATCCAGTGCCAGCATCACCAGATGTGCTTCAGGTATTTGTGGCTTACCTAATAACAGTGAAACAGTTGAAATATCTCTTCAAATGCTTCTGGCCCAGTCCATATCTGCAGACCCTTTGGGCCCATTGTTTCAGCAATTGGATGGATCTGCTTTGACTTATAAAAACTTTCGTGATAAGTTGCATACCTGCCTCACCTTAGCAGGAATAGACTCGTCCAATATCAAGGGTCACTCCTTTCGTCGGGGTGGGGCTTCCTGGCTTGCTAAAATGGGGATCCCCCTTGACATGATTAAAAACATTGGTATGTGGTCGAGCGACGCAGTGCATCGGTATATAGAACCTGATTTTAGTGCAAAACTCAAAACAGTACAGCAATTTGTTTGTTCTGCTGCTTCATGTGCATGATAGGTTATTATAATACCAGTGTTATACAATCTTGTATTTAGTAAGCTTAATATTATTGTTAAATTGGTACTGATTGCAATTACATATTTTTCCCTAGCATTTTCAAATACATACCTTATTACCTTAGGAATATAATATTATTCATCAAAATACTCAACTAGTTAACTTTCCGACCTATATTAAATTTTAACCTCTGGGCTGGGAATTTATTATCATAATTACTTAATTCTGTTATTGTATTTTGTTGTCATAATTACCAAAGATATTGGGAAGAATTGTTATTTTTATTTCTGTAATTAAAATTGCCAGACTTAGAGTGTTGTTGATCTTATATATGTACATCTTCAAAGTGATAATTTTTGTAATTAAAATTAAGTTTTGTATGATGGTCATAAATGCATGTATAGCGCATATATCCTACATGCTATTGTAGGACAGGGGTTATCTCCCCTTGCATAGCTCTCCTCTGTTAGGAGTTAATTAATTGCAGTGATAGGCAAGTTGCAATGCCGGCATGGGTGATTCTTTGCAAACCCATCCCTCCCACCCTTTATATTATTATTATCTGTACACTTTCACATAGTAGTATTACTATTGTTTGTGTAGTCTTTTGCATACCCCTTCAGGGGAATTTTATTATCATAATTACTTAATTCTGTTATTGTATTTTGTTGTCATAATTACCAAAGATATTGGGAAGAATTGTTATTTTTATTTCTGTAATTAAAATTGCCAGACTTAGAGTGTTTTTGATCTTATATATGTATATATTCAAAGAAAAATATATCCAGTAAAATTACAGTATAAATTCATGAAACACAAGACAATTTTGTAACACATTTTGTATCAAGGTTATTGTCTTATTTATTTACACATAAAAAAAATATAGGCAAAATAATGTCATGAAAATGCATTAGCCCAAATATCTTTTTGAATTAACACATACATGTATCTAATTGGGGATGAAATTAATTATGAGACTTTTTACACATCAATGCGTAATGTTTAAAAATTAATGATTATTTATGTCCCGCTGAAAGTGAACCAAAAGAATCAAAGTGCCAAGGCCACTCATAGATGCTGTGAATGAAGGACTCAAACAAGAAATAAAGAAATTGGTTTTTCATTTAAATCTAGAATTTAGTAAACTATACATAAGTGTGCAGTGTTGAATTTCAGAGTTTAATAAAAAAAAAATTTACGATATACCGTATTTATTTTATGATATTTGAAGCTTTTCAAGAACAATAAGTTGAATAACTTATTATCCTGAAATAACTGTAAACATTTTTATTTCTAGATTATTTTTGAAATAACTATTTCAACACCAATGAAACCGTTCAGAATCTGAGTATAATTTTTTTATAATTCTTTATTAATTGCTAAATTATCAATTTTGTCAATGTCTCTTCAAAGACAAAAAAATAATAAGAAAACATTTTCGTATCTTAATATCCACTTAACATTGAAGAATATTTTTGGAAAAATATAACATTAGAAATATTACCCTTTCCGGATATGTTTTGGTTCCTTTTTAGAAAACTAACATGGTTTGCTTTGACGACTTTTGACTAATAAATCATGGCCAGATACTTTTGCCAAAGAAAAGGTACATTATTTCATTACGTATTTCACTCGGATTTCTTTTAAAGATGCTCCACCGCTGACAAATGGTATATTTTCACTATCAAAAACAGGAGCAGGCGATTAAGTATTTTTCTTCAGTAACAAAAGTTACTTACTTTACACCATTATAACCTTTGAAAAGTTTGAGCTTCTAATTTTACTTCAAGTTAAAATTACAAAAAAATAATTAATTGCATCCCGAAAAAATTCCGCGGCACTATATCCTATATGGAATGAAGTACTGATTGCGCATGCACCAAAAGCAAAATACATTATTTTATATTACTTTTTCTGTTAATTAGACATATATATACACTATTAAATACCCATTATTGTTCAAGTGATGAATATCATTTATGCTCTGTCGGCGGTGGAGCATCTTTAAATTCACAAAACTTCATGTAATGTATCGGACTTTAGCAAGTCTTCGTAAGCCTAACTATAACGTTAACAGTAACTGGTTGGCGAGATATTATCGTGCAGAACATTTATCGTGAGTTTTGCTTTGCCGACTTTTGACTTATAATTAAACATGTCCATATACGTTTGTCAAGTAAAGGGTACATTATTTGGTTACTTATGAAAGTCAAATTTCTTTTGAATTCATAAGAACGCTATCATCAAGAAAACTTCCTGCAATACATCGGACTTTAGCAAGTCTTCATAAGGCTAGGCCTACCGTACATTACACGACAATATAAGTTCATTTGTTACTTTAAGTTGCTCGTACATAAATAGATCTATATTATCATTATATTTTGTAAGTTTAAGTTGATAGATTTGGTACTTTTTCCCTTTCAATATACCGCAGTTGTCAATAAACAAAAGACAGAACTCCCAGTGACACATCAAGGGAGGAGGCACGTACTCAAAACTATTAACTTTTACTGCGCAATAATATCTCAGATATAGTTCGTCAATACAACCAACACAAAAGAACTTTATAAGCGTTATAAGAACTTTCTTTTGCAGTTACATTCCTAACACTTGGTTACAATAATCGGTCATTAGCATGAATTAGGTAAAATTTAGATAAACGTACACAATCCAAAATCCACCGAAAGTCTGTCGCGGAGGAAGACAGCGAAGAATGCGTTGTTCGTGATTTTCGGGAGACCAGTGTTCTCGGAGTAATACAAATATCATAGAGTCCCAACTGAACACTTAAAACACTTCATCCATGGTGTAAACGTATGTACAAATTCTATGTCTGTGGTTTTGAATATTGGGGTTTTATTTTTTCATACCATCAAGTATTACGTGATATGAACAAAACAACTTTTAATTTTCATCGCGGAGTGGTTTCATTGTTTTTATGTGCACAGGCTCTCCGAGCGTACCTAAGAATGCTGTTTCACAGCATCAAAAATCTGTTATATATTTTTACCTGTAATTTGTATCAACAAACACCTTGACTTTCCCCAGTTGATTTGACAGTGATGCAGCACTGGCAGGCTTCTTGTGGCATTCAACGCAAGTCCAAAACACTTCTTGCTGATCCATTTGCTCTGAAAAGTTACGATTGAAATGTATTTTGGATATTCCCGCTTTTTGAAATACACACACGACCTAATAACCACACGTGCTCGTTGGTGAAGAGGTTTTCAACGAAGATAAACTCGCTTTTATTACATTTTATTCGATAATTATCTGATGTCGTTCCAATATTTGCATATGTATGACGAAAATCTGTTTGTCTTTTGCAGAAAACGTTCAGGGTTTTTCAAAATCTACATTTTAGATACTTAAGATTTCAGAAACGCATCCTTTCCGCTATCTTTGAACTAGACCTCTAGTACGGCGCGAAATAGCTGACCCCAGCTCCCGAAAAATCGTCACTTCCGGAAAGTTACGTTCCGTTCGATTGAACTTTAGTTCGACTGTAGCAGCTGAAGTCTTCGCTCGAACTCGACCCATGAATATGGCGCACATGTTTATTTTCACTATCTGTATGCTGTATATGATAACACCAGAGTAATTTCCGTGAATCTTCGGAAATATATCACCTCGAGTGCATGCATGGAGGGGCACGTGGTATGTTCACGTGGTATGTACGTCATATTCCAAAATGGCTGCGCCCATGTATTGGCATGGAATCAACACGAAGGAAAGCACTACGTTTTTGTTTGATGTGTTCTAGCACAACAATGCGTCCGTATAATGTACTGAACCAGAAATACAAATCTGAAGATGTTTGTGATAAACTAGAGATGGGACATGCAGTTCCTAAGACCACGCGAAAAAGGTGAATATATGCGATTCTTGTTTGAATTAAAAACTGAAGAATGAAGTATAATTAGGCCTATTTTGTTAAGAGTTCTGTTTTAAATATGCAGTTCGTGTACACTATATAGTATATACAGATATGTTTATGCTATTATTAGTTTAGTTTAGTGCTTGTAATTTATCTATGTACATGTATCAATGTAAGTGATTGAAAAGACATATAAATTGATATTGCATGTTGATGTTTGTTTTTTTTTTCAGAAGGAGAGAATTTATTTCACAATCACAAAGACGGCATAGAAATGAGATCGTATATTCCTTGGGTGATCCGGTGATCCATATGCACTTAACAGAGGAATAACAGTATGGCACACAGAAAGTAGCAGTAGATCTACCACTTCAAAATGATTATGTAAATTTTATATCCATGGTATATCTCAAGGATTTATACGTCCTTGTATATCTGTATTGCATTAATGCACAAGATAAAAATATCTTCTTGTTTTGATAAATATATTATGTAAATGAATTATAAGCGAATGAAGTAGAGCCATGACAGAGATACAATTATGCTGTACAGTATATATAGTTATATAATATTGTATGTGAATATCTTCATTTTATTCAATTATAATACTGCATCATGTATTCCTAAGAGTAAGATACATGCAACACAATACCTGAACAAAACATATATGCACAGGGGTTTGACATTCTGCCAAAAATATATACATGTATATATATGTACTGCATTGTATGTATTATTGCGTGCATGTATGGAACATTTATAAGTTCACATTATTTTTTATTCAATCTTCAAGTCTAATACTGTTTTGATATCTGGATCATCACAAAATGTAACTTACCTATAGCCTAGGTACAATTATTATGTTTCAAATACTGTTGATGGTATTTGTGTTTTGCAGGCCTATAAAGATTGACATATGGAAAGGCCATTACTTATCACTTCAAAATATGGGATGTCAAAGATGCACCATGTATGCAGTCATCAAAACTAAGAGGAGACATTACCTTATCCAGCGAAACAGGAATACAGCATAATGGAGGAGATTCTGAATGTACATGAATGCCTATATAGATGTGCATGTATATATGTATTGTCTCTTGAAAAGGTGTCAGCAAATCTTCATTTTTTCCATTGCATATTATTTTCTTAACAAGCATTTGATATGATCTGAGCCTCTGAGGACAGTTAAGTGATTAAAATGTCTGGTTTAGGTTTTAATGACTAAGTCAGAAATATTTTGAATTGTCATAATAAGATCACTTGCTTGATCAAGAACAGCTATAGTTTTCCCCAAGTTTGTCTATTTTGTAGATATTTGCTTCCATTAATATTACAAATACATACTACTTAATATGAAAAAAGCATGACAATTCTTTGTGACGAAGAAGTGTAAGGTGCAATGCAACAGTAAAATATACAGCTTGAAATATTTATGCTTTTACTGATCAATAGTTTACCAGTATTTGATTTTCTCGTTCCAGGAAAAGTTATCAAAAGATACCACTGAATACCATGAGAGCAGTTTGTTTTGGATGTGACCGCACATAGCATAAGATAAATGGAAAAGACACAAGTTTAAGGCGTTCTGGAATCCCTTGTCATCGCAACAACCTTTTAATACACCTATGTGTGTCCAATTCGAAAAAGTGGCCCTACCAATCTTGGATATTGTAAAATAACTGTCACTAAAACATATATCAGTTCATCAGACTTTTTAGTAACCTAATTGACTTTGAGATTTCACTATTCAATAGAACATCAATCGCCAAGAACATCAATCGCCAAATTGATAAGTAAATAAAAAGAAAAAGTATTAAAATCAAAGATTCTTATTTCTTTTAAGGTAATTTAGCATACAGGGTACAACCTACTTAATAATATATGGAAAATCAAAAATATTTACTTTTCTTGTCCAAGTGTTTTCATTTGATAATATGTACAGTATGTATAGTTTCCCTTCAAGCCAAGTACTGGTATACATGTAAAAAAGACATTAAAATTATGTATTTAGTAATAAATAGCTGTGGTATTATGTGATTTAAATACTTATTACCCAGTACTCCTGTTTATTCTTTAGAGGAAAAAAACCCAACAAACTACAAGACATTCTATTGGAGCTGCAGTGCATGTGAATGGGTGCATGGTTAAGATATGACAAAATACAACAAGACACTCAATGTCACAGAGTTTGAATCCCATTTGTGGCAGTTTTCCTGTATTAATGCTGTTTTTTTTGTGTTTTTCTCTAGGTACTCCAGATTTCTTCGATCCTGGCTATTAAACATGCTAATCAAACCACACCAAGCAACAAAGTATCTGTTTTCTTTTTCACACTCACCAAAAACATCCTAACCAAAGACCTAGAGTCAGAATTCATTATTAAAATCAAAATAGTTCTTTTATTCCTAATGACTTCCTACTTTTCTTGCATCAAGATACATTGGAACCCAGGTATAATGAAATCCTCACCAGAGAATGGAGTACAAATTGTAGCTAACACATGTGTATGTACATTCTGTACATGGAAATCATTCCAATATGATTTGAAACAATAAAACAGTTTAGCATCAGCATTTCTTTCAATATTTGATATATAGATGTTTCAACATTTGAGATATAGATGTTGATTATTGTAAATTCTGCCTTAGCACAATCTTTGTATAAAGACCACCTGCTTATAATTTTTAAACCACTTTTAAGTGTCTAAAATGGATGTTTATAACACAATTTGGTCTGTGTATAAAGTGTAAAGATCTATATTATAGATAAGTTTGACTATAGTTATCAAATGCACACAAAAACACAGTACATCAGATGTGTCCTCTAGTAAATAGATTACTTTTACATTTAAAAATTTTGAGGCAGAGTGGTCAAGGTGTTCTAACAGTACTACTACTCCTTCACCTCTGGGTTTCAAGTTTGAACCCTAATAGGAAAGCTACCTGTACCAAAGTACTGATCATCGGTTTATTGATCTTCTCTAGATAATTCAGCTTCCTCCAACTAAACATGGTACAAGGTAATCTCACCAAGGTACAATTTAATAGGCAGTAAAGATCTTTGCAAATACTCACTTAGGGTAAGAGAAAAAAAATTGTTCACTCTCTTTTGGTGAGGGGAGATCTCGCCCCTCGGGATAAGATTTTTTATACTTTTTGTTTGACAACTTAAGAATTTTACTCCTTGGTTTGTTATTCTGTCTCAGCCCCAAGGGGTTTTATGATTTTATTACTTTTTAATATATATTGGTTCTTTGGTAGTATGCGTTAACGTTGGAAAAATAATACTGTATTATAAGTCCTAGGCCAATCAAATATAACCTAAAGATCCTTGGAGAGTCTGAAAAGAGTGTCCTCTACCAGATGTGAGGGAAACTTCTATATGTAGGGTCTTTAAGTCCAAAATCATATCTAATCATCTTATGAGGTTTAGAAATATTAAGTTTGGGGAGTCTAATTGATAAATACCAGTCGTCTGTGTTCGCTTATTTATACATACCTTTTAATATTGGAATATACAGAAAAAACATGGTTAAAATTAACATCTGGAGAACAACAAAACAACTTTGTTATACAAATATTCTTTCAGTAGTTTGTTATATGCAAACGGCGGTGGCCGACTGGTTAAGATGTCTCTGACTTAATACCACAAGCCCTCCACTACTGGGTCACGAGTTCGAATCCAGGTAATGCCAGGTACAGGCCGCTGGTCAGTGGCTTTTCTCCGGGTACTCCTGCTTTTCTCCACCAACAAACCTGGCACGTCCTAACATGACCCTGACTGTTAATAGGAGGTTGAACAAATGAAACCCAAACCCATTATATGTAAACACACATTACAGATATTGTATAGGAATATTGACAGGGACTGTTCGCCCCTGTGAGGAAGGCTCTGGGTTCTGTCCCCTGGCCGAGACACACCAAAGTCTATAAAAGTGGTAGTTTCTGCTCCTGCTTAGCGTTCAGCATACGGGGAGTGGGACGACTGGTTCGCCCGTTGTCAGTATAATGTGACCGGGTGGGGTGTGTTGCTTGGTGTCTTCGGCGGCATGCTTCAGTGATATAGCACTATAAAAAGGGCAACAGTTCCACTATACAAGAAGACACAACACGAACATACCGCAGTCTCCCAGTACACTCACCTCGCACAACACACCGCATACATGGGAGGCCGTCCTTACATGACCATAGCTGTTAATAGGACGTTAATAAATCAAACAAACAAAAGCATACATGTGTGCTATTGAACTTAATTGTAAGAGTGTTCGTTATGAAATGTTTTACTGTACATACACTAGTTATTGTTATTTGGACTTGTAGGCCTAAACTTAAACAAACATGTAACCACATGTGGAGTGTTGTAAATTAATTGTTTATGTGACTGGGTGTTATGTTTTAAATGACACCTGTAACTATATAAGGTATAATTTAAGCCATAGTTATAAGTTATGATCAACCACAGCATGTGGTCATATATAATCCTTAAATGAATAAGTGGCATCTTCCAGTTATAGGAAATAAAACAAGTGTGGAAAGGGTACTTGCATGTCCACAAATAGATTCATATTCATATATGAATGGGCAGAAGAATTCAATCCATTTTCTGATTTTAAACCCATTTATCTTTATTTCTTCAGTTCACAAATTCAGATATCTGAATTAACAATATATATACTCTTAAATATCTTCATATAAAATACAGATATCTATATTTATTGCTATAAGTATATATTATACAAATATCTGTATTATATTACAGATATCTGTAAAATACAGAATTGTTACATTTCTAAATTCAAAGACATATTTATTTAAAATAAATTGAAGATATCTGTAATTGAAATAAAGATATCCTTATTCAATGGGTATAAATATGCCATAGTAATGCCATAGTACCTGACAATAAGAGTTATTTGATTAAAAGAATTGATGGTGGTCTGCGAAGGATCCTTTTCATGTAGTGCATTCATGCTGATAGCTACTCGAGGGTTTACTATTAGTATAGCTGACATTATATCCAACTCTGGACTATCTCATAGTTATAGCTGTTGAAGTTAAACATTACCACAAACTAGTAAACTTATATCCATAGTATCCTAATAAATTTGGTATCCATCTACATGTATATAGGCCCTATGTTTCCTCTGTGTTCTATGTCTCTATATAAAAATATTGACTGATTGGAGTTCAGTCTGCAATTATCTGTAGCCAAGGAGATACAAATGAATTTCACAGGTGACATGACAAAACTATAAAACATAAAGAAACGTTTGTATGGTTTTAATGTCTTTAATGTCTGCAATTTCAAATCGATGAATAGTTAATCACATACGCGTATTATATCAATTTCACACAGACATCTTCCCATGATATGAATAACAATGACGGCGGCTGCAAAGTCTCCTAACTTTACAACGAATACTAGGCCTAAGTTAACTCGGAAAAATACAAATGAATGACAAATGCATCCAAAATAACTTGAAATCTAACAATAACGAGTATCGCACCAATCCTGCTCTGGTAGATTTTCTATTTCAGCATGCTGGCAACTGATCATTAAAGAAACTGACAGGAATTTCGCCCTTGTTTCAGTTTGCGTATCCTTATCAAACTTACTGAGCTGTGCTTTCGCCACTGTAAACATTGGCAGCCATATTTCTCTATTCGGAACCTATAGATAGATAAAGTCCGAGGGTTTTCGAACTATGTCGTGATTCACGGCATGGCGGCTTCGGCACACACTCCCGAGGTGTTATATTTCCGAAGATTACCGGAAATTTCCAATTTGGCTTATGATCACCCTTGTTTTGACCTTTACCCTTGAAATTTCTCCGAGGGGATCCGATTGTATCTGTATGCTGTATATGATAACACCAGAGGCTATCCGAATGAAGACTACGTATATACGTCACTCTTTTGTACTTCCTGTTGCGGGCTCTGTAAGCTTGTTATATTACGAATGTATGATGTTACCGATTGATATTAAATTGATTATCCAATACCATTTGGTATAAATCTCTCACATATCATTATGATTACATTGAAATTTGCTCCATCTGAAGATCGCCCCAAACAACATCAGTAAAATTGTACAGTAACTCACGAAGTTGATACTTTCATATATGAATACATGTCGAGTACCTAGGTACGGATCGGATACTTAAATTCGGGTACCAGAGGACAAAATTTAGTACCCATAACAGCCCTACTTATACATTTAGTGCAAATAACTGGCGAGAATTTAGGTCAGCGATCGCTATCATTCATGCGAATATTATTCTCACTACTTTCCATTAATAGAAAACGATATTACAGTTTTGGACACATTTTTCGGTCTCAATGATTGGAGGATATATTTCTAAAGTCAACATTTTTTTTGGACAATAAGAAATAAAGTTTGCTAGTGTTCCTTCCAGTTTGGACTTTTGAGGATTCCTTGGACACCAAGGTATTAAATAAGAAACATGTACTAAACTCTTAGGAGCCAATTCTAATATTTCCTATGGTGTTATATGCCAACTGACTTTATAGCATCTTAAACCTTTTCCTTGTTAATTTGATGTCAATTAAAATGTCCATTCTCAATTGCTATTCTCATTAAGTTCCTGGGACCAAAGTATCAGTTAACAAGTATTGTTTTGCAGCAGAGACAGACAAGAGGCATATTTTTCTATGCCAAAATGTCTTAAATATAGAATATGTCAGTCCTCAAGAAGACTTATCAATATAGTCATACCATTTCTGAATAAACTGGTCAATTGGTCTACTTTTAACAAGTTTTTGTAATTAGTCTTTTGTAAAACAGCAAGTTGATTGATATATCCAAACATGATTTAAACTAGCTCTGATAAAATATCTTAAACATCTTACAGCCATTTAAACAAGAGCTGTCGGAGAACAGCAAATCTCGCCTATTCAGAAGAAGTTGTTGTTCAAGTATTTACTATTTAAACATGGAAATATGACAAATTAACAGACTAAAAAAAACCTAAAGGGCCCCAAATTGGTTGTATTATCACGTTCAGCATCCATACACATTAGGAAAATAAAATCATAAACATTTATGATGACTTAAGCTTAAACAATAGACAAAATAGAAACTTGCTCAAAAACTTTAACGTGAAATATGACAAATTAACAGACTCAAAAAACCCCTAAAGGGCCCAAAATTGGTTGTATTATCACGTTCAGCATCCATACACATTAGGAAAATAAAATCAGAAACATTTATGATGACTTAAGCTTAAACAATTGACGAAACAGAAGCTTGCTCAAAAACTTTAACGTGAAATGGGACGCCAACGCTGACGCCGACGCCGACGCCGACGCCGGGGTGACAACATTAGCTCCCCCTATTCTTCGAATAGGCGAGCTAAAAACGTCTGGTCTATTTTCATGTTAAGTATACATTATGCCAAAAAGTAATCATTCTACATTTTATTCCAATATCAATTGGGTATCTTGTTAGCTCGCCATAAACCATGAATTGTTTTATACACTTTTTTAACTTGAGGAAATTACAAATGATTTTTTTTCTACAATATTTTGTATTTTCAAATCCCCATACTTCTGATGAGTATAATAAAACTGGCATTACAAGTGACTAAAATATTTTCAGTTTAAAATCAACAGGAAGGGATACATTCCTTTGTTTCTTAAAAATAGTAGACACTGATTTAATTGTTTGTTCAGCAGTTTTTTCCTTTTCTTTAAAAACGCTACCATTAATGTTAAAAAATATACATAGATATGTATACCCTTCTTATCAAAATAATTCTATATCCCATAACGTAAACTGGTGTTGTTGGGCCAATTTACGTTTTTGAGAATATTACAACTTTTATCTTTCTGATATATTAGATTATAATTTCCATATAATGCAATAATGTAATGCAATATTATTCAAATCCGTTTAACATTTGTTGTAGAACAGTGTCATCGCCATATAAAATGATAAAAGTTTGGGATACATTTCAATATTATCTGTAAATAATTTGTCAATAGTTGTCAGACAATTAACATTCTTTTTCCGCCAGATAAGATTCCAAGTCATCAAGGTATATTGAAAATAGGAAAGGAGATATAAATAAGGTACCATACTGTGCATGTATATGTTCAATGTAAATTAACAATGTAAGCTGATCTTGCAGAATTGCCTTACAGCGTTATAATAAATGCAGTTGTCTCATTGCATTGGATATAATTGATTTAAGGCAGTTCATGTGGCGACCGAAAAAGGTAAAATCACCATTTTCAGAGTGATCAGAGAAGATTGATAGTCAAGGAGGGAAAACATAAGACAACCTGTGTTATGCAAATTAATATCTAATTTATTTTGAATAAAGTATGCCGAAGATGATGATAAGTGTATTATTAACAATAATCTTAATATGTTTTCTAAAAATATTAACAACTAATGTCATATTGTTTATAAATTTAATGTTTTATTTATTCTTTTTATTTCAAGCATGTAGATGTCATAGAAAATAAACAAATACCAAGTATATGCATATTAAAGTAAAATTCACAAATCACAACACTAATGTGTATTGTATATATGGAATGAAGATGATGATGGTAATTATTTGGATCAAATATGTTTACAACATTAAATGTATTATATATATGGAATTTGAATATGATGATAGTAATTATTTTCATATCAAAAACTATTACAGTATTAAGCTACCACAGTTGAAAATGATTTCTTTCATTTTGTTCACACATTTTTTCTCCTGGACTGGTTCCAATTGAAATGATACTTGCATGTAGACATTCTGTAAAACATAAGAAAACAATAAATGTATTAACAGAGTAATTCCCGAAAAGGCTAATATCATATAATTAAACATTTTTTTTATAAATAACAATACCAGTTTAGAGTAAATATTATTGAAATTTATCTTCTGTTGATCTTTAGTCCTCCTGTTCTTTGGAGTTTTGTCCTTCATAAATTGATTGTAATACAGCAGTTGTCATATAATGTATCTGATAATGTGCACACAGAAGTATAAGTATATGCATATGCATGTGTGCATGGGCACGGTGATAAGTTTATTTTGCCGAGTAAAAAGTTCAAAGAACTAGTATTGTTCATACTCAAAGATGTAATCGCACTAAAAACAGTGATCGTGTAGGCTTTTGTGTGATTGCATTTGTAAGGGGTGTATCTCTGAACGCCAACATTTTGGATTTAGCTGTAGGGTAGTTTGTTGTGACAGTGGTTATAGTCTTTTTCCTAAAGGCAGACCCAATGCCACAGGTAAATTTACCTGTAAAAGTTACCTGTGTTGATACTTATCTAAGTGTATATTGATTAATTTCCATTTCAATAAGTGTTCATATTTAATATCAGATACATATATACATAATATATGTTTCTGTTAATATCTATGAAAATATAACAATAGAATCTATGAATGAAATTAAATTAAATTCACAATGATTTTATTTCAAGAATTTTAAAGATTTCCTTGATATATCTAAAATCTCTGGTATAAATCTCATTAGATTTTCAATAGATTGATACTAAAATCAAACAAAATTCTTTGAAACTTATTTCACATGGAAGTAACTTTACCATTCAGTAATATCAAAGAAAAAATCCAAAAAGGAATTATCCAGTTTCAACTTAGTGTAACACTAATTTGATTAAAAGTTTGAAATTATATAAGCCTTTTGCCTGTTGAAAAGTGATATATTTCCACAAGGTCTTCCATATATGTCTGTTAAGTGACCTTATATACATATATAGTACATGTACATGTAACATCTGCGTTAATAACCTACCAAAGAGTAAGTGAATTTATGTCAAATATGATTTCCAAATTTTACTTGTACTTGACTGACCTTTTTAAGTTAACAGAACATACAATATATTTTGAAAGTTGCATTAGGATGCATCATTTATCATAATTATATAATTTTCCTGCTTTCTTATCCTAAGATGGTATTTCTAGATCAGTGTGATGTTACATTATAATGTAAATGTACATGTACATTTGTATATCATTATAGCAAAAGAGCACCCAATAATTAAACTGTTGTCCGTTAACAGCGCAGTAAAATTATATATTTTTGTGCATGTTAGAAATAACATATAAATTTCTTTCCTATGGTTGAATTTCGGTCAAACATTGTTACTAGATACAAATTGGTATATGTACTATAATCTTTAAACAGAAAAAAATAGAAAACTGTTAATTTGGTATTCTGAGCACTAAAAGTTTGCAACATTTTGAGAATTACAAGACCTTCAACATATGGACTTGAAATAATTTTGCCAGTATTGCAACATTAACATCTATAATGTGTATTAAAATGAATATGGTTAAGACCCTAAGTAACAGTCTTCAATCTCATTTCATTTAGTATTTTTACATTATTAAGTGACTTCTAAAAATATTTTGTATCAAAAATACATATAGAGCATTAAACCCCAATGATATATTATTACCAATGTTTATAAAACATCATAATGTGTGTTTGTGTCGGCTTCAATAGATTACCAAATTAAACTATAATCAACAGGTCAAAATTTCCGACAATATTAATTTAAACTTTTGTGATATTGTTTTTCTCCACTCATTTTCTAACCAAATACTTCACGGTGTACGTCTATGCGATAAGAGAAATCATGCGCAACTATGCACGGTCACAAGAAATGAAAGTTGGCTAAGAATGTAGCCCTACTGGAACTCCTATGTCAAAACAGAATACTGTTACATTAGAATATACACTGATCAAGAAACCTGTTTTTCTGATAAAATTGAGATATGATTTGTAAAAAAATATTTCACCTGGAACTCAAAATGCATCGTTCTTAATAATCCACATGTAGCTCCATATTAATTCTTAGCATATTAAAGCACTGATTATCAATGATTTATAATTTACGTTGTATATAATACGGAATATATTGAAGGAATTTTTATCCAAAACCCACCAATGTTACCTATGATACTGATTGAAATACAGGTAAATCTCAAGTGACTTTACAGGTGAAAATAAAGACAGCTTATATGAAACAGTATATAATTGCCTTCCGATTGTTTCCTAAAACAACACCTACCTGTTGTTGATAAATATGTTGGCGTTAAGAGAACACCCCTTTGTAAGACTGTGCCAGGTGGTAGAGATTAGTTCCGCTCGAGTGATCACACAATGCAAGTGAGAATCGGGAGTATGTTTAT